>NW_023501257.1:0-73714 GCF_013396195.1 Fusarium tjaetaba
AAGTATACTCTTCTTTTAAGAAGGTATAGTGTTATTTTAAGAAAGTATAGTGTTCTTTGGGCTTAACTTACAGAGCGGGCGACTTGGTAACTGTATTTAGTATTTGCCAGGGCTGGGCAACTGGGTGTGAGGGCAGTGTTGGGCCATGGGCGGCGGTTGTTGACCCAGCAGATAACCGTATATTGGATGACGAATGCCAGGGTCTCCTTTTTTTCAATTAACAGCAGGGCGGACAATGAAGCCAGTGATCTCGTTGCAGAATGCCTTGGAGAATATTACTAAGCTCTCCCTCTCTCCCTAGTACTCTAAGCTAATAGGAGAATAACAGGAATCAGATAGGAGATATCTTAAAGACCTAAAGACAGATTTTAAATAACTTTAAAAGGTAAGCCTATATTATTCCTTTATTCTTCCTGGCGCCTTTAATCATGTTAACCACGGCTTGGCTGTGCTCTGACTCCTGCTATATCCTGTCCATAGCATCTTCATGGGCCTGTGACTAAGTATCTCCAGTAACTTAGATAAGTTAACTAATAAGCTGGTCAATGTTCTCATGTTAATAGGGTCTGGTGTTCTCCGAGAGGCGTTTGGCGGCTTCACGTAAAGTCAAGGTCCCCTGAACATCGTTGTTCGCTGGGCGCCCACGAACCTTGACTCAGGGGGGATTCAAGGCGCTTGGGGCTGGACCTTTCCTGGGTGGCATGTTGTGTACGTGTCTAGCATTGCTTTGTGGGGTGAAACAAGTTTGTCATGGTGCTTACAGTAGCTCAGATGTGTTGTAGAACTTCTTGTGGGGCTTTAGCGATGGGTTTTGGTATCCAGGGTAAAGACTGTGAGGCTCTTTGACTCTACGAACCTCTAGGTAGTGCCGGCACAGGCTGTATGAACGTTACACAATACGACGTGACTTGAGCTGACCCCACTGACTTCCTCCATTACAGGAAGCCAGAGCCAAGCTTTGCAGTTGACGGGATGTTGGCTGGACAAGAATACGAGGACCCACAATCCATGACAACGAGCCGCCATGCCTTGCCCCTGGTTCAGCATTGTATCAAGATGCCTGAACTATGTGACCGGTCTGTACAGAGCACGTTTCGATTGGTACTGTATTCTGGACGCATTCACAAGGGTCGCCTTCATAGACCTCAAGTTTGACTACAGTTGCGAATGGACCGTTTGCTGCAGCGATGAAGGCGAAATCTGCTCTTGTTACTATCTTGTCACCATCAACCAAGATAAGATTGTAATATGGATTGCTGGAAGTGCCGCCTTGGGCCGCCCGGTCACTTCAGTAAACTGTGGTGGCCAGGGAATGAGAATCTCGGGATGTAACACGCTCGCTAGTCACCGACTCGATATCCTTGGTTCAGGGGTACTTCAAAGGCGAAAGGTCAGTCTCTCTGCTTGGGATGCTAGATATGTACCGTGAGATGAGGCCCTATATTCAGGGCTGAATGCATTCAACAGTTCAGCACTTTTCTTCAAAGCGCAAGGCCAACAGAGACAAGAAGATGGGAAAGGCAGGGTGGACATCGAGTTCGAGTCCATGAACAAGTCCAGCTTTCTCATTGACGAGGTTTCATCGCATCAGACTGACAGCGCCACGTTGGATTGTGTGCAGTTCCGAATTGTATAAAGCTGTTGCGTAGGGGAATAAGACGGTCTTCCTCCTGAAGCAGATGAAGGCCATCCACAGCTCCATGCTCAGCACAACCCGCGAAGCAACCCAGCATCAACATATTTGCAACAACGCCTCAACTGCCATCAAGTCCCTTTAATGCCGTAATACAACCTCAAAATTCATCCACACCGAGCGACAGTAGTGCCACATCACAACGGACGATACCTTCAGCGGCTTTCGAACGAGACAAGATGATACTCCTGAAGCGGATGAAGGCCTTCTATGCTGATTGCCCGCAAAGAGGTGGCACTGGCAGTTGAGTAGAGGTCATTCCTGTTCTCATCATTTGATTGTCGCACTTATAGACTTGAAGATGTCGCCTCACCTCTTCTTAAAGCCCTGGGAGTGTAGCCGTGTTGGGAGAATCCCTGCCGCTGGAATACTAGAAAGTGATCCGGGCTGGAGCAATGAGGGCTTACATGAAGATGGAGGGAAGTAATTAGACTGTAATGAAAGACAGCCCGTTAAATGTAGTCAATCTCCAAGTGAGGATGTGATTCTTTCCGGTATTCTTGTGCGTGGTTGATGACAGGGGAAATAAAATGATTACAGGGGAGTTAGTGGATAAGAGGCCTGAAAGTGAGGGTGCGGCGGGTATACTATTCCTGATGGGGGGTGGGAAACTATCCTCATTGGCTCTTCTTTAAGCCCATTCCTGATGGGGGGTGGGAAACTATCCTCATTGGCTCTTCTTTACCCCATCCCTGAGGGGGGGTGGGAAATCACCCTCATTGGCTCTTTTCTAAACGTAACTTGGACATCAAATGGAGGTCTCGTTCAGCAGCCCTCACATGACAGAGTATTATAGCTCAATGGCAACGTCTGTCAATGATAAATGGAATCAAATTCGGTCTCAACATACAAGGTTTCTCTCCGAAGCTTCAATCACAAATCAACAGTCGACTACCGGTGCCTTCGCCAAAGACAAGTTCAGTGCCGTCTGCATATGAATCTTCAACATCAACAACTAGTCACCCGGCTGCCCATGCCTAGCTCGAGACTTCAATTTGACAGACAGCGAGCAATCTTCACTGGTTCATGGACAGCAAGATCTTGTCAACCTTGAGGGCGGCTTATTCTGAATTAAACTCCTTCATTACATGCTTCCACTCACGCCCTGGCTACCAAACAGTGACAAGTCTCGTTCGCTTCAGTTGACAAGTGTCCCATATGTCCACATTTCTACAAGGCATCTGCTGGATTCCTTCATTTGTGTGATGCCTTGCTGAAATCACTGCTCTGTGGCTGAGCGAACCAAGCCTCTTATCTCACAGCCTTTCAGTCTGCTGTTTCTGCAGCTGGATCCCGCCTGATTGCGCTATCAGTCGTTGCGGACACCTGCCTGCTCCTTGGGTTTGCTGTCGGTTTCAGACTGTTCAGGTTCAAGTTTGGCGCTATGAGAATCTTGGACCATCCGTCTCGCGAGTCTCCAGCCTGGCCTTCAGGTCATCGATAAGATGGGCCTGCTCTGTCGTGACCTCTTTCAAGTACGCAATAGTGCGGGCCTGTTCTGTCGTGGCATCCCTCAAAGCTGTAATAGCAAAGACCTGCTCCATTTTGAGGTTGTTGATTTGGCGTTGTAGATCCCGGGTGTTGTCGTCGAGCTTCTTGCGTAGATCAGCATTTTCTTGGCGTAGATGTCTGATACCGTCCGTAGCTCGTCCCTGGCCGGAAATGGCTTCAGTTGGGGCGTGAAATCCTGGTCGAACGGAAGGTTCCCGCTGAGCATGCTCTCGAGACTGAGAGACAGCCTCATTGTATGTCGGAGGCAGGTCGATATGAGCCGTACCGTGCTGATCCGTTTCCAAACCGCGATTGACGTGGCTGACGCGACTAGGTTCCCTGTGACGATCATCCTGGTCTTCAGGCGAGCTGGGGGGGTGGAGATCTACTGGGGCAAGATTCCTGCACGGTATGATGGCTGGGCTAGGGCCCTGTCTCGTGGGTTGTCGATCAGAAGCCATAGTTGAGTCTTGGGGTCGGAAAGCTGCCCTGTTGGGGCCTGGACGGGAAGGGTGGTCATGGCTGTTACGCGCATATGGCATATGGCGAGAGTCTTGACGACGACGACGAGTACGGTTCGCGCTGGATGACGAGGGTTGACTGTGGCCAAGTTGGCTGGCAGGTTCTGAGTTGCCGATCTGCTGGCTCATGTTGAAAGATGTTCTTGACGTATTAGCTTCCACAAGATCAATAGTTGAGTCGTTGGGTTTCAGTACCTACTAGAAAGTGAGTGTGGTGGTTAAGGATGAGCGAAGAGATGGAGACTAGAGCATCACGCCAAAATATGACCTTAGGTGGCCCAAGCTCAGCTTGCTTTGTTAGCGATCCACTCACAGGACTTCTTGGAACAGAACGAGTTGTTCACTTCATCAAAAGAGACAAGTATATGTTCGGTAAATTGTGTACTCCCGCATTGCTTGTGAAGTGTATCTACCATCTGGCTACAAAGAAGACCCAGGCCCTCTATTCATCTGACTAGATCAGCTTCGTTCAGTTCTCACGCTATATAATACAAGGCTCGGCAACTGAAAGCCCCTGGCTCTATTGACAGGCGCTATCTCTCACGTCTTGTCATTGCGCAACTACAAAATCAACAACAACACAAGATGAGCGACGCGCGAAGCAGCGAGAGACGCGCCCCGAGCCGTCATGAGGATGAGCCTCCTGCCAAGAGGAAAGGTCGGCCAAGAAAGGCAGACCAGACTTCGCAAGGTCCCTCAACTGCCATGAACCGGGTGCAAGCCAGGAGATTGGTCAAAAAGTATCCGGCTCTGAAAAAGACGGGCGACGATGTGGACGCGTTTTACCGCGAAATCATCTCGTGGCGCGTTGATTCTGGCTGGGATGCCGAAGATGATGAGGCGATTGATGCTCAATGGGAGCGGTGTGGTCAAAGGGCCAATTCCATGGGGGGGTTCAAAAAGTCACAACATTCTGCGCTGTTGACAATGTTCAAGGTATGCCTTAGACTGTTCAAGTCAACACCAATCCAGATCTTGTCTCCATACCATAGCCTTCGGTACTACCCAGTATCAAACAACGGCTGCGGAAACAGATGGATCTACAACAAGACATTCTGTGACGACTTCACGGCCCTCATGGTACATCCATTCTGGGAGTCAGACACAGATCTCTTTGCCACGGCCCTGCAATGGACAGTCATCTGTCGCCTCGGCGATGACCGTCTATGGACTGGCCGACTGAACAAGCCTTGTCCAGCTCTTGACTACGTGTACAGCGAAGTTGAGCGCTGCGATGAGGCCCAAGTCAGCTTACCCTGCTCGTATCATGAAATGCATGTATCGGAAAGGGATCGTATTTTGGAGCGCGGAGAGTCACCTGGTGAGTGGTCAGATCTATTCTTCCAAATCGGTGATCTCGCCTCTAAACAAACTGAAGCCAAGCCTAAAGAAGACTTTCTGAGCATGCTTGGCCTTCCGGTCTTACCAGTCTCGATCCGCGATTTGAGTCTTCTTACGGCTGCCCTAGATTCCACAGAACTCGGGCCTCAGTGGAACTACAGCGTCAAAGAGGCTTCCCAAGCTTGGAAGGCGGAGAAATCAGGTGCTGAGTTGCCCGCAATGAAGGACCTCCCACTTGTCTATGAGATTGCTTGGAAGAGCGTTTTTAGACATGTGAGAGTCGTCAATCGAACCAGTGAGTCAGACTCTTCATTACCGTCCAGGGATGATGAAGACATTGCCTCGCAGGACTCGGTTCATACTCGTGATGGTGAAGACAACGAGTCTGAGCCAGAAATAGCTCATCAACCCCGAGG
This sequence comes from Fusarium tjaetaba, assembly GCF_013396195.1. Taxonomy (NCBI): domain Eukaryota; kingdom Fungi; phylum Ascomycota; class Sordariomycetes; order Hypocreales; family Nectriaceae; genus Fusarium; species Fusarium tjaetaba. The sequence goes on from NW_023501257.1 coordinate 5,463, forward strand.
GCTTCGTCGTCGTCAAATTGTCGAGGATGATTCCGAGAGGGAAGATGAGTTTATTCCTCAACCGCCCGAGCGCAACGACGAGGATGACTTTACGGGTGATGACTTGGAAGACGATTTCGGTTTCGACATGCCTCCCGAGGAATCCCCACAGAGTACTTCCAGATTGAATGTGCTTCGTTCGCGTGGCCCTGTTCTCTCTTCACTGCGATCCCCGAGGCGTCGTGCACCCTCGGTGTATCCATCTTTCCAGGAAGAGGAAATGGCTTCAGAGATCAGATCGCTGAAGCAAGAAAATGCCAAGCTGTACAAACTCGTACTGGATGGCCAGAAAGAGCAAAGGGATTTCATGCTCAATGTGAAGACGCAGCTCGATAGTGTGCAGTCTGAATTGAGTGAGCTGCGTAAAGCCAAGGAGGCGCCCACTCGAGATGATAATGTGCAGGGACAGGAGGAAAGCCCCAGTCCTCCCCAAGTCACCGCCACAGTCTCTGATATCGCTCCCCAAAGCCCTGATCTGGGCACCACCCCTCGACGATGTTAAATTGTCGGAAGAGGTGGCCGATGATCAACCCATGGAGGAGCACAATGGAATGTGGTGCAAGACCAACTCGATCGACGATGTGAATCTGTTGATTGAAATGATTCAGCGGGAGCATGGAAACACCGAATTCTTCATTTGCCTCGATCGCTGCGACGAGTCTAAGCTGAACGAACTCCGGAACTCTGGGCGTGCGGTTGAACGAACCTTAAGCCAGGACTACTAAGGTTTCATCGTCTATGGAGATGGGATAGGGACAGAGAGAGGATGGCACCCACAGCCGCAAATAGAATCAATGACTACATTTAAGCTTGATTGAATCAATATTTAATTCGGGACGTTCGTTCGCCTTGGCAGATGACTGACAGTGCCAACTTCATAACATTTACAAAAAGCAGTAGAATTCGTTATATAGTAAGGCAGTCTAACAAAAGTTTCGACCTTTAGCCAATTCAGGATTGCAAATCAACATATCATAGTACGCTTCAATATTCAGCTTTCACTATTAATGTGGCCCGCTTAATAGGATAGCCCAAAGATAAGACTAAGGAGCACTAATCCACTGCATGTCGAGAGGTGGTTACCACTACGTACCGTCGCTGTAGCAGCATCTACAACAGATAATTGCGCGGACGTGCCCCTCTAAGACATTCGATAACCTCATCTTGGTACCGAATTTTAGCCTCTAGCAACTTGTTCTCTGTCTCCACGATCTGTCTCCCCCGCTCTATAAAGGCTTTTGCAGCTTTAAGCCTCTTAAACTCCCCAGTAAGCTCGTTCGTTATAGTCTTTACCTTTTCCAGCTCTGCATTCAAGGAGCTTTTCCCAGGTCAAACAGTTCTAGACGTGGTTTTCTTCATGTTTACTGAGCTTTTTGAGTGACGTTGGAGGGAGGGGAAGCATTTTCGCGTTACAGTGGATTTAGTGGTCGAGGTGCCTAAAGGTACAGTGGGAACGCCAAGGTATTGTGAGACACGAGACCCAAGATGGCTGCACAGGAGAAGAAAGGCCCAGGACCCACACCACCATCAGGTGCATGTCTCCCCTACGCATCCCTTCGGCGGCTCAGGCCCCGCTCTGAACTGAAGTGCTAACTGAATCTGCTAACCGCCTGCCAACAGCCTAGGCTGCTTATAAACATGATCATTGTGATACGAAAAATAACGAATACAATTGACCAAGATGAAATCGTTTGCAACTTTTGCCCTTCGCCGCCTCAGTCTTTCAGCGTCGATTTCCTAGCTTCTTAAGGCGTTCATCATTTGTTGCAGTGTGAACCACCGTCTCATCCAGTCCTTTAAGAGGCCATGTAAGTGCTGGCATACAGCGCCCACTCAAGTCTGTCCCAAGCGACGGTCTCTACCAACATTCCCCGCTTCTCGGACCTCGTCACTGAACATATCATAGTTGACAACGCTGTTCCCGAAACACTTTACAGCGGCAACATTCAATCGCCACTAGGCTGGGGCCGACCTCGGTGACATGGTTTGACAATTACATTGCAATTCCCAGGATGCGAGTGTTCCGTCTTGCGTACTGTGTAAGTGGTGATCCACAAGTACAACTGGAACATCACTAGGCACGACATGGCTTTGCGGTAGCGTCTTGTGGATGCATTACTTTGATCGTCGTAACCCGCGGACATGTTTTAAGCTGGAAAGCGACCAATGATAGGGCATGTACTGTCTCAATTGGGCAAACGACTCAACGCTAAAGAGTACAGGGTTTAGTCCCTGTCGATGTGACTGTACCCTAGATATTCACTTTTATATCTGCAGTTATGCCTCTAAATCATAGAAAACTACAATTGACAATAGCCTTGACATCTCTCGAGTGGACATTGACATTCATTCATTATTTGCAAGCTTAGGAATGAATCAATTGGCAATTGAGGGCGCTGACGGACAGGGGTTGAACGAGAGCGGCATTATCTTTTTCAGAGCAGATGGCCGACGCTGGGGATAATTGTCTTGATCCCAGGCTTTTGAGCAGACGGACTTCCTTCAAAAGGCGGCAAACTTTTGTGCAATTTATATGTGTTGCAAGACACTGAGAGAGGAAAGATATACAGAGGTCGTACGGTGGAAATGTTGAAATTATACAGGATGTTTATCCCAGGAGCAGCTTTTTACATCGCGGGAGCAATCGGGATAGTGGGCCGGTTAGCGCGGCATCGGTATCTAGGTACTGTACTCCGTAGGCGGCTGCAACGTCCAGCTCGGCTTTTGGTGACTGATAGCTAAGCGAATCAATCGTGCTAAACCCACATTTTTCCCTTCCACTCCGTAATTGTCATCTGCTCACCCTCTGCCTTCAACCTTTCACGACTGAAACCATTCAACCTTTCTCCAGACCAAGCGAAATCGTAAGTTCACCGGAAGTTTATGGAATAGCTGCTGACATCATAATCAGCCAGTCGCGATGGCTTCTCGTGAAGTCAAAGAGCGCGCCCTCCTCGACCGTATCGAGGAGCTTGAAGCAGAACTACGAGAGATGAAAGCCCGCTATGCGGCCCTCGAGACCAAAGCGAGAGGCGATGCCAAGAAGCTTGCCGACATCGCATCCATCATTCAAAACGGATTGCCTGGAAATTGTGGCGCCAGCGATGCAGACACCGGGCGTCTAGAGTCCTCGGCCGTTGCGAGCGCGCATTTGGACGATGATGGAGAATCTGAGGCTACCACTTTTCCCATTGTACAAATGCCTGATGGCTATGAGGAAGTGGCCTCAAAAACTATTAGCGCGCGACTCATGGACATCGACAGTGATGAGATTTGGGAGGCCTCAACCACTTCCGGCGCAGGAACGGATGATAACGAGGATGAGCCCAAGGGTACTGCAAACTAGGTCGGGGATAGTCAAATAAGGACGGCACACATCCTGGAGTTGGGTGGAATATGATGATCAAAGGAGACAATCTCACGGCAAAGTCTAGGAGCCCTTAATATCACACGTGCCCATGCTCAGCAAATTCCTTTGTTATTCCATGACACTATGGTGACTCTGGATAACCTCCATCTCAGACGTATTACATCTTGAAATTATCCTGGGTACCTCATATACCCCATCCCAGCGACACTCTGGGGTACTTGGATGAAATTAGTAGCCCGCCCCTTTCCTGGCGTAAGCCTATGTGGCTCAGATTAGTGTAATCTTGACGCCTCCGCCAAAGGAACTTGATCGTACGGTATTCTTCTTGGGAGGTAACGCGCGTACATTGGGGGGGCACCAATCTCTCCTCCGGTTATGTCGACTGACCCGAGGGGCTCCAGCGATCTCAGTGCTATTACAGGCGAGACCATGCTTCGAGACTTTACTTTAGGTTCCTGAGCTATTCCAGCCGAAAGGACACCCTCAGTCAGATGTTTGTCTTTCCCCGGTGATCCTCATCAGCACGATCCTTTCCCCATCAGACTCTGCATCCCACGACAACTATCAAGATCAGCCCATTCAATCCCCAGCGTCTACGCCTATCCTTAACCGTTGACTCGGACTCACACCGGCGCGAGCTTTGTCTCAGGATACAAGCATACTGCAAGAAAGAAATGGAATCGTCACTAGCAATGACCCAATCTCCCCCACAAGCGCAATAGAGGTCGGCTTCCGAGAGTGGTGCGGGACCATGTCGTTGGATCAACGTTGATTCACGTTTCCCAATTGGGACAGGTTACTGGTCACTATTGGACAGGTTTTTAAGCATAAAACCTTGTTTGCGTGTTGGCAGGTGTCCACGCTGAAGCACCTTCCTCGGCCATGTCGTTCCAGTGTTGACCTTGCGGTCTCCAGAGTTTCGGACGATTCAGACCATGGCGACAGGACAGAGGGATGAGACACTGGCAATGGGAGATAAGACAATATCGCTGTTGTCAACTTGTATATGTAAACCAGGCAGGTCAAAGGGTTCATGGGTCAGAGAAGAAGGTTGAGCTTAACCCTGTGGCTGTTGAACAGGCACCGCAAACGTCTTGAGCATTACACGGTTGAATCGGCACGAAGACAATCGTTTCCGGATCAGGAAAGGCATATCTACTCGGACAATGGGACTTAGGACTGATGCAGCTCAATGAAGGAGGAAATCGGGACTCATTATTGCTCAAGCGTTTCAAAACCTTTCGCGCTTGCATCCCTCGGATGGCCTCCGTCGCCATGCAGGCTGACTCGGTTAAATATCGGCATTTTACGTTGAGGCTCAGGTTAAGGCCCGCTCCACCGAAATCAGTAGCCATCTTGGTCGGCCACCCCAGTCACCGGATCCTCCACAACAGCAAGCCATGGACTATGCTACCAGAACAGGCTTCTATCGGTACATATTTCTAATGACAACTTCGCCATCTCCAAGATTATCCCAGCGTTCCACGCTCGACGCCACGCGACCAAGATTTCTGCGGTCTTTGTTCTCGTGGAACTGGCCAGCCAAGCGAGTCAACAGCCTTAGAGAATTCAGCCTCTGAGGGCATCGTGGCGGCACAATGAAAGAATCAGTCTTCACCCGTTAGACTCTGCTTTTTACGATTACAATCAAACCGAGCGGTAGCAGTACCATGTCGCACGTCTTGCGTCACCGTCTCAGGCCAGGAAATCCGCAGCAGGGAAGGGATCTTGGGCCTCAGGAGGTGTGTGAAGATGATTGGAACTTGCCTACTGGACTGAAATTGACACGGCTTTCGATATGTAGGCGATATCGCGTGAAACCTGCACACTCGCCATCACAAAGCCAAGGATCGTCACCTCTCCCCAATACCCTCTCTATTATTGAGACCACCCCAAGATCAACTCAACTTCGACCCAACATAGAAGCTGCTGCTTTCCGACATCGCCGAGTCAATGGGAATCCTCCGATTGTAACGTCAGTATACACAAATCTCGGAGTAGAGACGACAGGGTTCTTCGTGGCGTGCATCACCTTGCTGCCACAGAGACACCCTCCACCGCGTCACAAGGCAGTTATCATTACAGTTTCGTGGACACCTGTCCGGCTGGTGATGGTCCGCTCCCACTTCCATCACAGCAAGATCACTCTGGTGCGACTCACCAAACTCGCAAGAGCTCCGTCACCATGGCACCGGCAACAGAGAGACAAGATGTATGGAAGCCGATGTTTTGAGACGGTCGATCGGATATCTGAGAGGCACGACGGATAACTCGCAGGTGGAGATCTCATCAATAAGGTGTCACTAGACTGACTCGCGATGAGCGCTGTCCATTGGGGCTACGAAGAACACACGTCACAACCATCAAACACACAGGCTTTCATCCCTCGGGCAATGGATCGAAGAATGCGGCTGTGCTGAAAGAGGTGCTGATGTTTGGAGGTGCCGTGCAATCCCTGCTGCCAGATTCTTGTCGATTTACGAAACCATCCTCAACACAAGCTCAACAAATCTCTTACTTTCGATCATCCCAGCCTACATGAACGATACTTTCATCTACGGATGCATGTATTGAGTCTCCCTGGAAAGTATAATCTCCTCATTTCCCTGACCTCCGAGCCATTTTGCGCTTCCTTCGATTTCGCTTCTGGTAAACCCACCACTGATGTCCACCAGCACGATCTCCATACTCCGAAACCATGCCCTCGACATTTCTTCCATCTCATCCTCTCGCACCCCCTTTAGCGGTCGACCGTTCATCTCGCTTGTATAGATTCCGGATGCTGTCGCTTGAGCGGGATCGGACTTCCCCCTTCTGTTTCGCTTGGGTGCTCCAGAGTTGCGGCTTGGGCTCTTGAGCATTGCCAGAAGTTTTGACCATAAATCTCGAATCCAAAGGTGAATGCGCTGGCAAGCAAGCACCATCATGGGTAATGTGCTCCAGGACCAACTGATTTCCTTTCCTAACTGTATGCACAGTGCTTGATCCTTGGCTCGAGATCTACGGACATCTGGAGTGCCTCAGCTTTGTACATTTCTTTTCATCGGAAGTAGTCTCTGGGTCGAGACGGTATTTTTCATACTGCCTCGACTTTCACGAACATTCGATTAATATTTACTCTACCCTCAATGTACCCGGCAATGCCACACAAGGACGTGGCATCGATTGGATCAAAGATAGCAACCCTCAAATCCCATCAGCGTTTCAGCCCATTTACGAAAACAAAATATTGATATGATGCCCATCCGATACACTTTCCCAACTACCGCAAAAACGGAAGCACATCTCGTTCTTGATCCAGACAGCTCACAACTCCACCGCCAAACCACAGTCAGGACCCGTTTGGGGCCTCCCATACTCAGCTTTGGACCCCAGTCCCAGAGTGGCTGCGGTATCCTCGGCCCAATTGCAGAGTTCTCGTCGGTCTCAGTCTTTCTCAAGATCTCGGCGAACATGGATTGCCTCTTTACGACAATTGGTCCTGGGCATGCCGAGGTTGCAGCATTCTGTCGAATTCACAAGAACTTGCTTTTCCTGAGTCGAGTCCTTCAAGCCTCCGAAGTTGAGTTACTGCAGTGGCCAAAAAGCTTTTGAGCTGTCAAGACGTAATCGCCAGGCGATCGCCATCGAGACAGTTACTACCATTGGCCGAGATTACAGCGACCGCGGCATGAGGACTCACTGTCCCCCATCGGTGAGATTGATGAACGTCGTCCTGTTCATGTAGCTAATACCAATTACCTCAAGCAGATTCCTTGCTATCGCCTCCGCAAATTCCCATACCGACGCAACGACCGATGGACCCCCGAGCCTCATCACGACGAGCAACAAAGAATGCCCCAGGGCTATAAAGGTCACGAAACGAAGGGCCGGATTGCTGGCAAGACAGTTTTTCCAGATGTTCGGGGATACCAAGGCTCTAGATCACTCATCCCTAGACTTGTCGGGTGAATTTGGTGCCCTCTACCTAGTCTGGCTCTGGATTGTCTGCTTCGGGTTGTTTCCCGCCAAGTGGTACGACTGCTGAGTAACAGGAAACAATACACCATATCACAAGCCTCACTCAGATGACCTACCCTGTCTTATCACGATATTCTAAGCTTCATTTGCTGTTTGTGTAGCTCAATATGTATCTATATTTTGGTAGTAATATCAACTCAGACTATATTGCAGCCTTCAGCTACAACCCCCTCAACACACAATTCTTAGTCCACCTGAACTCCTATCTTACAAGTGCCTCTTTACAAGCAACTGGAAACTTCAATAACGAGTGCATACAAGCGGATAACGAACAAAGACCACCTTGGCGTCCTTTGAAGGCCGAAACAAGCTTGTGTGCTGCCGGCGTACCCCTGAATATAAAGTGACAGTGTGCAGTTGTTTCGGATGTATGAAACATGTCAACCGAGACCGCGCCTTGCCTTTCGACAAACGTGTCCGACGTGGCTCGCTTATTGGGACTTGGTTCGTGATCTGGTTCAGTGCATAGTCGTCCTGGTCCCCTCGACCGGCAGCTCAGTTGTTTGATGGAGGGTTCCTTCTGATCACACCGGGTTCTCAGAGTCTCGAAAGGCGGAGGTCCCTACTCTTACTCGTATTTGCTCAATGGTGTACTGTTTGAGATAATCGTGACCCTCTTGAAACTGTTGCGACGGTGCCTTGCGCCCATGATGCCCCGTCAATCCTTGGGCGAAAACACTGGTATGCCGGATGCCGATTGGTCTTCAAGAAGAGACGGCCAACTTGGCCTTTGGCTTCTTTGTCACTCGTCACGTCTCCCGTCATTATCATCTCCTTGTCTTTTCAAGCGAACGTTCGAGGAATGTCAGGTTTTGGTCGATGGCCCGAGATGGCTCACTACAGCTGGAGAGTGGCCGCAGGAGGGCTTCACCTCGCCTAGCGTCGGGTCCAGCAGGTGGTGCATTTGATCGACAGTTGTGCTGCGCTTTGAATGAGACGTAAGGGAATTTTAGGGTCATGAAGTGGTTGTCGGGCGGAGGTACAAGAGCGGAATTGGTCTGTGAATGAAGTTCCAGGGGGGGTTTTGAGAATGTGTTGGCTTCTTTCTTGAAGTCGGTTGTGATTGTGACCTGCTGATGCTAGAGACAGTCGAAATGAACTATGCCTGTCAAGAACCTCGTAGCCCAAAGCGCTTGAGGCGCTTTGTAACTTGGCGAATGTAAATCGGCATAGATATCCTACTTGATACATGACATCCGTCACACCATGACTACCAAGGCTCGTGCTGATTGCTTAGTGGCGCCAGAAAACGCGTGCAGTTATCTCTGGGAGTCTTTCAGAAGGCGACATTATTGCGCTGGTCGGCATTGGAGGCATCTGATCGATTTTGATAAATATTGCTGTGCAAAATTTCAATCCCGATCTACCTGTATCTATCTCTAAGATATCATGGTGCTTTGATGAATTTCAAACAACAGTCTTGCTCATTGAACCATGTTTGATCTAATAGTGTTTTGTCCGGGTTTGGAGTCAAAGTGAGCATTTTGCGCCAAATCGTCAATACGGCAGCTAGGAATACAAACTCTATATCAAAAGCCTCAGAATAAATCGGTAAATTCAATGAGACTATTTACCCAACCGATATCGCGTTTCGTCAGTGAGGAAATGTCTTTTTTGTTAATGATATAATGTCAGAGGTGTGAGCTTTTCTACCCTGTATCCCCTAAATTGTGGAGACTCTCCACTTCCCCAGATTCGTTTGTTTTGACCCACATGGTTCTCACGCGTCAGCCATCGTCAAGGCACGCTTGCAACTGTCTTTGTTCAAGATGCGTCGCCTCTCAACTCTGCACATTGTCCTCCAAACAGCAGTCATCGAGGAGCTTTCTTGGCAGGGTTCTCCAGACCTTGCTGCTCTTGTCATCCTCATCTTCAATCTGATGGTCCGATATTTTGACCGTCGATACACAAACTTCGCAAATCTCTGCTGGTCTCTTCGCCTTCCAAGCCCTTTATTCTCTTCAATCAACACTACCACTACCGCTATCATGCCTTATAAGAGTGTTATTTTGAGTTGATAGTTCCCACAGCTGATGGCTCACATCACACACGCTGTCATGCCTTCCAACGAGAGCAACTTCACCACCACCCCACCCACGGTGGTAGCTTTGCCGGCGTGGCCAGCGATGGTTCCGTCGTCCACGAGTTTGCGATGCGCGCTATGCAGCAGTCGGGCGCTACTTCTGTTGTCCAGCTGTCTACCCAGGGTCCTGGTAAGTCGAACCATCTGTCCTATAGAGATATCATACTAATAGAGTTTCAAAGGCAGTGATCATCCCACTGTTGTCACTGGTGTCCTCAACCGGATAGCAGGGGTCACACCGTTCATCGCACCAACAAGGCCGACCCTGCCTTGCTCTTCATACACAAGACTCTCATTGCTGTATCCGGCCGTCGCCACTGGTGTCCTCGACCGGGATGGCAGGGGTCGCACCGTCCATCGCACCAACGAGGCCGCCATGGTCTAGGGTCCGTCGACATCCTCGGGATCAAGATCACACGACCAAAATCTCCGTCCAAGTCAGCCGGATACTGTTGCTCTTACAGCAGTGATGGCGAGGCATTGCTAGAATTTCAGCTGGTACAATATCGCTACTTTCGCATTCGTGTCATTGCGAGGCCTACAAGAAATGTCTTCGATAAATTGGAGGATATTTCAAGACATGTTGCAAGAACCGTCTTCGACAAGTTGGAGGATATTTCAAGATGGCAGTCAAGTGGGCGCGGGATGCAGGCTTATTTGATGAGTTTCTGTCCGAGGGAAGGCCAGAAGGATGATCACATCGTTTCTACCTGATGAAAAGGCCTAATCGATCTTACTGTATCCTGTGAAAACTTGAGACCATTTTCTACCCTTCTCCAGCTTGACGTCAAAAGTTCTTTTGCCCTTTCAGGCTGCCTCGATCCAAACTCGTCTGAGTCCCCCTTGCGTTTCAGCGCACTCGTGAGAAGCTCTTGGACCCCCGCAGAGACGCCAGCCACTTGTCTGCCAATGGGTGAATCAGCTCATGAAGTCCAAGCTTCGGGCTCAACGACACACTCGGCTCAACCTCACCATTCGACCACATCAACGATCTCAGCTTCGCTCGATCATCCCGTTTGTATATCCTCATCACATCCCGACCTCTTGATGATAGTTTCACTTCCACCTCACGACTGTCATGCCCCTGCAACGTGGAACCCCACTTGTGAACATCTGGTAAGCTTGCAAAAGTAACAACGCCACGCCGTCCAGACATGCTAAAATTTGACACATAGTGCCGATCCATCACTTATTTGGGATCGAATTGAACCCCTCCCCTGATGCCTGTCACTTCCAGTCAAAGAGCTTTCAACACCATTCGAAGGAGACACGCTCAGCTATCACGGTTGTATACTCTGGACATTTGGAAGCAACCTTCAGTACAGATTGTGACCACGAACGCACAGCCCTTTGCCAAGTTCGAGCTCTCCCTTTTGGACTCACACGACATTCAGACCCTTGTCTGTCGCACAACATCAGATGTGCTCATCCATGCACGCCAACCTCGCAGTGCCGGGTCAACCGTCAATTTGGCCGTCTCTCGGTCTGCTTCATCTGCGCCCCGGCCTCGCTACCTTAGCATCCAGAATCTGTGACCAACTAAATTCACTCGCCAATTGCGATTACTGGAAACAGATTCCAGGTCGATACGCCTTCTGAAACAGTCTGCGGACTTCCCCACCTATTGAGACGGCTATTCCAATCCCAGCTATCTATCTATGGATGACAGCGGCCTATAAGGTTAAGCACCACGTTTTGCGGTGCAGCAATCCCGAACAACAACATTCCGACTGGGGAACCCTATCCAGCATTCATTCTTCGCGACTTTGCCAACTCCTGACATGTACGCGCCCTCGTTGGGGCGAGCGGTAGGCAAATGTCGGTTGCATTGATTTGGCATGTTCTGCTTTGAGTTTACCCTACTGTTCATCTCCAAGGTAGGTTCTTGAACAGACATATAGTTCACTGCCCTATGAAAGTCTTAAGACTCCTAGATATATATGACTGCGATCTGACTGATAGACTGACTTATTGATAGTTCCTGTACAGTGCTTACTCTAGCGAGTCTTCTATGAAGGTCGATACCCCAATACCTGCACCTCTACCACGAACACGTCGACAGATAACGAGTCCAATATCCCCAGATCTCGAGCCGCGTAATGCACCATGATCATTGCCAGGAGCACATCCTTCTCGGGAAGCCTGTCGTTGAGAAGTTTGAGTCGGTTTCACCAAGCAAGGTCGATCGGGTTTCACATGTTCCCTACGACGCAGTTAGCCGGGTAGATGCAAGGATAATGCTACAAGATCACCGATATGAAAGTCGACATGCACGACGAGCGCCAATTCTCCGAGACCTTACCGATATCCCTTCTGTGACATCTGTTGTAAGATTGATGCCGAGATTGTCATTACCGAGGCCAAGTTCATGATCTCCCTTTGACACTTAGATCTCGAACTACATTACCGCCTGTCTATACATGATGATATCATGATTTCTTTAGTCATAATGATAAGCGACTACGGCTACCCCGACCGAATAGCGATACCAGATCTAATACAGTCTCCCTGACTTTATGACGCTCGATATCACCACAGCACGCATGCTCGAGTCTGACCAACGCAAGAGGCTCCCGAGTCCACACGAACAGTCACCGCCCGACACCAGACTATGCCGAGGAGCATTGGGCGCTAGTCGCATTGACAAGGTGGACCAAGGGGCTAGTAAAAAAAGGCCTCTCGGATTCGGCGGCCATAAACTTCGACCCAACCTGGTTCAGCAGGAGACCTTAACTCGGGCTTACAGTTGGACCACATTACCGGATTGAGACAGAAGACTGTTCAATATTGGACAGAATTTTAAGCATAAAACTTTGTTCGTCAATTGGAAGGTGTTGAACCTGGAGCGCCTTCCGCGGCGCGCCGTGTTAGGCTCGATATTGCAGCTCGAGAGAATTTCAGACCATTCGAAACAATGGCGACGGGACAAAGGGATGAAGGTGCAGGAAGTTGGAGGCGAGACAGGTGATGAGCTGTTTGAATGACATACACCCTCCCCTGGGCACGTTGCTCCGACGGGAAGCAACTGAAACAACCCACAATACCAATATCTAAGGCTCCCTAAATTTGTCCAACTGTTGTCGGAAGAACTGGATCTCCTCCATCGCCGAAGCCAGCTTTTCCTTCAGTTCTCGGATCTCCTCATGACAGGCCGTCGCCGCACGGTGAGCTCCGCGGGCAGGGATCTGTCTGCTAACGGCCGGCCGGCTGTGAGCCTGTCGAACTTGAGGATCGACCGCTTCGGTGAATGCACAGTGATGAAGCTGGTGACTGGAACTATTGATTTGTGTCAGCGGTTGAACCTATTCGAGGGACGAATTCTTACTCGAGCAAAGCCCGAGACCGATCGATTGTCCATGGTGATGACATTGATTTGGCTGTTTGTCTCGATATAAAATTGGCAAAGATATACGATCTCTCTGGGGCATACCTGGGTGCTGAGATCAAAGTTTGGGATGGCACCAAGTTTAGTAAGGTGAAGGAAGAGGATGTAGAAACACATATTTCTTGGACTGGAATTGTATTATAGAGACCTGGGTTGAATAACCTTGATCATGTGGATTGTCCAAGCTCTAGCTTGTTGATCCGTGGCAGCGACAGACAGTAGAAGCCGTATCATAACATCGGTCAGATCCATAGAGGTATAGGTGAATTGCATTACCCGACAAGAGCTGGGTTATTTACCATCGCCTGTGACTATCCCATTTCGGTCCAACAAGGTTACAAGAGTGACTCACGTGGAGTTTTCTCACTTTACATCTGCACCTGTGCTGTGGCCTTGTCTTTGCAAGTTATGATCAATTGCTTGAGATTATTCTTGTGTTTTTATGTATTGCGCCTGTTATCTATTTCCTATCCCATTTAATGATCAGATGGCCGATCTTTACTGAAGTCGAGAAGGAACAAAGGCAATAATGGCCACTACAGCGGCAAAGCTATATAAGGGGGCCAAAGCAATCCATTGTTATCACCTTCGAGTCCCTGCTGATCTTGGGTCCTGTCTTGCAGCGGGGGACTATTATTTTGCTGAAATTTTCTCGCGTGCAAGGGTTCGAGGCCTGATATTTTTCTTTTCTTTTTTTTACGGTCTGTTTGATTAGGTAAGGTGGTGAAGCAGATGGCAGTGTCCACTTGTTGGCACTCAAGCTCCGTCCCTCTCAGAAGCCACTGGATGACCTGAGTGAAGGGATGGGGTCTGCTTGGGAAAAGCAGTTGGGCCGGCTTTTCAGTTGGTATCATCGCACCTGAGGGGCTGGCCTGTTGCCTATATTCCTTTAGTGATGTGACTCACCTTTGAACATTGGGATTGACAGCTCAGAAGTGGCATTTTTGTGGTTTTTGTGGTTTTTCTTTTGTATGAGAATTTCTTCTGCTCTAGCAATAAGCGACCAGGACGGCTTCTTATACCTCAACAGCTGTCAATAAGGTTACTAGTTGCGTCATTACAAAAGCATATTATTCTGCTTTTAATTGGGAGGCTTATCTTTATCGAGGTATATTGCCTTCCAAAAGCTAAACTTAAATAGTGGTTTTCGGTGTGGTGGCTTGATATGTCTCGCTGAGGCGTTTTAAGCTTTAGGTATCAATCAACATTGGGCCTGGAGTTGGGATTGAACGCTTTCTTGGCACCTTGACGTAATTATAGGAACTTGATCGGCTTTCAAGATTAACTACATGCGATTGCACAGTAAAACACCAAAACTAGGTAACCGCCCAGTCTCCAATGCCTGCCGTCAACACTCGCGGTAATTCTGACTACTGGTCGTTGTAGACCCAGCGGAAATGACACTCCTTCTGGCCGCCTCGAAAAGATACTTGATAGTGTCTTAGAATCCTCAGATGACTCAAGGTGCTCAGGGGCGCTAGGCTGGGCCGATGTCTCAACAGGAGTTGGTGAACGCACTTGGGAGGGAGACGCCTGAGCTGTCCCTCTGAGGCTCTCGTTTTCCTCCTGCAGACTTTTGATGAGACCTGCCTGCTTACTGCAATGAAGAAGACATTACTGCCTGGAGTTGATTACAAATCTCGGTCTTCAAAGATGCAATAGTCGTGGCATGCTCAGACTTTAACGTCGCAACGGCTTCGGCATGCTCCGACTTCAAAGTAGCAATGGCTTCGGCATGCTCAGATCTCAAGGTATCGAGTTTATCCTCATAATCACCCTTTAAAGCCTCAATGGCGTCGGCATGCCGGTGGTTGAGGAGATTATGAGTCTCAGCTTGCTGAGAACTGACTTGTTCAATCAGACGATCTCTCTCAGTCTCGCCGGCGCGGAGTTGTTTGCCGAGTCTGTTCAGCTCCCTTCGGACTTCTCCGATCTCGTCTGGAGACAATGCTTGACTCCGCGTAAGCTCACTACCCTCAGGCATATAACTACCTCTGATCGAGGAGTAGGCATTGTCCCCATGTGTCTGGCGTGCCGGTGACGTATTGTCGCTGTCGACCCTTTGGGAGTGACGTCCTTGATTGTCGGGATTCGAGTGTCGACTTGAAGTGAATGCGTGGGAAGAGCTTCGGCGCTGCTCGAGAGGGCGGGAATCTTGATTAGACTCATTCAAATGTGGCGATCGGAGGCGGGAGCGAAGGCGGAAGGGAAATTCGTCGGGACGGTGAGCCAGTGGGCTACGAGATCGACCACGCCTTTGTCTGCTTGATGTGGATTGATTGGCTTCTTCAGTCTCTTCTGGGATTCTGCTTGATGAAGTACCCTCCTCTGATAACTAGTTAGATGGGAGGCTCACCGAGCCGGGTCTCGAACATATTCTAAAGACTTGCTTGCACGCGCGAGCATCCAATGACCGAAGCTGCTCCCTGGAAGGGATTTCGCCGCGAGTACCGACAGACTTGAAAGCTGTATAGACTTGTTCGACGGAAAACTGCACCCGATCATCAGTCGAAGCCAGTTCATCAATTACTCCTTTGATAACGTCCAGGTCTTTGCCCTGGAAAGGAATGATGCCATCCCGCAATTGAGTCTTTTCGGCGTTCGAAGGCGACTCAGCAACGGCAGTCTGCCCGATACGAAAGAGAACCTCCGAGAATACGCTTTCTCTGCCACCACCGCCAGAGACAGTCTCCCTTGCCGAGAAGTGAAGGTTTTGCAATGTATCGGGCAAACCCGAACCGGTGTCTTCCATAAGCCTGGCGTTCAGCTCCTGGATGACTGGGCAGTGAGAGGGCGAGCGGAGAGTCAATCTGATGTGCGACTTGGCATCGACACGGCACAAGGCAGCGAACTTCAAGGCGTCAACGAAGGCACGGTATTCTCCTCGCCATAGTGGGTGAACGACCAGTTTTGACAGCATTCCGCAAGCTGCCAAGGTAAAAAGGTCGCTTGACAGTGCAATCTCTCTCTGACGATCAGGACCAGCAGGACGAGCAGGCATACGAGCAGGCATGAACTGCAGACTATTGATCGGGGGCGCCTGCTTCATAAAGCGAAGACAGAATCTCCACACCTCACGAAGAGGGTCATCATTGTTCCGTCTCGTACCAACTTTGTCTGAGGACGTCTTTCGCGATGATGCCTCCCAGCGGGCTATCATCCGATCCTCTGCAGCCTGGTCCCAGTCGTCATCGCCCACAGGATCTCCGTCACCAATGATCTCGGTGACCATGTCGAGTGTGACCCGGGCATTCTCTTCATATCTCGCCTGGACGAACTCCAGCAGGCGGTCGTGAATATCTCCCATCACTTGTCGGCCAGCGATGGGGAGCGGTACATTGTTGGTCTGGGCGCTCATTTCATTCGAACAGAAATGGCGCAAATCTGATATCTAAGCGTGTTATTGACAGATTTCTCAATAATGCGAAACAAATCGCGTTACTTACTCGTACGTGGTGCTGTAATGGTGGATGGAAATGAACTTGGGGCAAAATGAGAGACTTGACTTGTCTGGCCCGAGCGTTTTCTGCCACCTCCACAAGTAATGTTACCCATAAATCCCTTCTAAAATTATTGATATAATTTTCTCTTGTTGAGTTACTCGTACTTTATCACAATCTATATATTATACAAGTCTTTTCCATGTCTACTGTATTTAATACACATTAGTCAAATCGATAATGGCTCTTTGATACACAACCAGCCGTTTCAGTCTCTTATCTACACCCGCTACCATTCTACCAATCCATGTAACTGTCGTTGTTGTCAAGGAAATCTCGTGACATGGTTTCGTTTTGTTCGCCGGAGACGGACATTGGTTCGGCAGAGCCGTTTTCTCCTTCAGGGGATGTGATCTGGCCTCTCAACGATGCGGACTCATCTCTCTGGTAGATGGCCTCACTCTCTTGGTTCTTCAATCTGTCACTGGACTCCATCTCCGCGGTCAACCTGTCTTTCTGGCTTTCAAGTGTGGCGTTGCGATTTGCTGTCGAATGTTGTGCAAGGGGAACGAGGTTGCGGCGGGTCGAAGTATTGTCGCGGTTAGGTTGCGAGGGCATCTCCATTGATCGTGTCGTCTCCGGCCGAATGTCGTTGATTGCTTTTAATCGCGCCTCAAGTCTTCTGACCTTCTGGCTCTGAAGTGCGAGGGCTTCGTTATTCTCAGCAATGATCTCTAAAAGACTGACCTTCTCTTGGTCGAGTGTCTTGGCCTTTTGAGACCATTCGACATTGCGGGCTGAAAGTTTGGACATCTCAGCCTCGAAGCGCTCTTCATTCTGAGACATGGTTGCCAACAGAGCAGACTTCTCAATCCCCAAGGCTTTGAACTTTCCTGGCCATTCCGCTTGATGTCGCTCTGCGTCCTCTGCCATCCGATCAACTCGTTCCTGGAGAGCCTTGTTCTGTTGCACCAGCTGTTCGTTCTCCCTTTCCAGAACAGTAACTCTTTGAGTTGCGGCGGCGACATTGACGCTTCCAGCTTCATTTCGCGGCAGAATCTGCAATTCTGTACGACGTTGGAGATCGCTGATGGCTTAACTGTGAGACTTGCGTATTCAGAATGCTCTTGATGGTTCTCTCTGTATATGCAAAGTGGCTCTCACGTCGTTGCTCATCCGAATTGAGACGCCCACTTGACGTCCCTCCAGAGACGAAAGGTGTCATCGGCGCCAGTGGAGTAGGTGCCCGTGTAAAAGATGCTGTGGCTGCAAATTGGGTACATGGTGGTTGAGACGACAGTCCAGGCAACATACCACCGCCTATCTGATCTCTGCGCGTAACAGCTTGCATAATCTGCGTCTCGTTTGACACATTTCCTGGACGCTGATTTCTTCGTAGGTCCTCCTCCTCATCTTCTGTCTCCTCTCCACCAACAAGAGCTTTGCGACGAGGCTCTCTCTCCCTTGGCTGTGGGGAAAAGGGGGTACTCTCCCTTGGTATGTCGGATACATTGTCTGCCAACATATCTATATCATCCTCAGGGGGAATTCGGACCTGGTTGTCGATAGTAATGTCTTCTCCCCCATCTTGAGCAGCATCCTGCCAGTTGCCATCATGTATACCTCGGTCAGGTGCCTTAAGTTGAGAAGCACCATCCCGAGACATCCGTAATTGCCGCGCAATATCTCGATAGACATCCTTCAAGCTTCGGAGAGTAAACATCTTGGCGTCTGCATTTGTCGTTGGTATCTCTTCCTTCCCAAGTCCTCGCTTCAGCCGGTATGCCCTCCAAACCTCATCTGGACTACAGTTCCAAGAGTCCATACCCCACTCAAACTTCTCCACCGCAGTTGTGAGGAACTTCAAGGCCCTAATCGTGACTGGCAACGCGTCCACACCAAGGTATGTCTGTGGCTGACTGACGTCGCTCGGCATTGACTTGACCTGGTCACCGAGGAAGTGTAGAAAAGGCGAGAAAGTTGACCGGTCGTCTTCCGCTTGAGAGTTGTACACGGTGTTAAACATATCTGCTATGCGAACGGGTTCTGTGTCTGGATCATCAAACATTGAGCGGAGTGTCCTGAGGCCTGAAACGCGAAACAAAAGGTCTTGTCGAGGCCAAGGCTCCCGGTTGTCCACACGACATTTGACGGTAAACTGAAGAGCCAAGATGAAGAGCACGACACCCCCCTCCCAACATGGATGAACGATAAGTGTAGTCAAAATCTTGCTAAAGTCTGGCGAGAAAATGGCTTCAGAGGGCCTCTTGCCTTTGGAAGACTGTGTGCGCCCAGGATCCTGTGGACTATCCGATTGATCAGCATCATCCGCAAGCTCAGAGTTCTCGGGATCCTGGGTAGACTCCGGGGCCCTTGTGGCTACGGAACGATACTTCAAACCATTGAGTGGTGATATCAGTGACACTGGAGACCATTCGAAAACGCGAAGGCAGACTTTCCATAATGACCTAAACTCATTGACCGTGGGATTATTGGTACCCTCCTCAAGGCAGAACTTCTCAAAGTCCACCTTACTCTGCGAAGCATCAAACAGCGCCATTGCTTCTGCTTCGTGCACCGAGTTGGAAGTAGTGAGGGGATCGGGACTCAAGTGATCATCTAATAGGTGACCCTCGTATACTGCGTTCTGTTCAAGGCAATTCTGAACCGCCGTCTGCGCCGCATCGCTTGTTGTTTCCTTGGGGGCCCTGTTCTGACGCTTTTCGGGGCGATCCGAGTCCGTCTCCCTTGGAGGGCGGCGTTTCGTCTGCTGGGACTCGTTCATGTTGAGAAATAGTAAGAGCCGCGTCAAGAGATGAGTTGTGTCAGAAGTATTAAACGTTGATGTTTGAGTGACGGAGTGTTTGCTTTCAACAAGGCTCTGTTTGTCTAAGGCGTACTTCGAGTCCCAAGATTATTCTGCCGCTCTGACCCCCACCGCCCTTTGGTTCGTTCTTTGATGCACATCAACTGAAGAACTACAGTAATCACTCTGTAGCCGTGGAACCACATTATCTCATATTTCTACGTTGACTAGATCGTTTCTTCAGATTACCATGTCGGAATATGTCGCTCTGAATCCGCCTTGCTTGAGTGAGTTCATCGTCCCCCCCTGTCGCTGAGGATGAAGAAGCAGTGCGCCTGATACAGCGTTGGCGGGCCGAATTAGCGGACGTTCAGTGGGCGACCGCCTATAGTTCCGATCAAACTCTCACGTCTGGGACAATGGTCTCCACTGGGCTTGGGTCAATTTCGACCAACCGCGGCCACATGTCGGCTTGGGCCCAACACCCACTTAGTCCACTATAACCCAGCTGTAGTCTTCACTGCAGTCACGCTCCTCATTTATCCAACTGAAGACAGCTACTGAAATTGCACCCAACAGGCCAGTAACCTCAAGTACTCTCCTCTGTAGCCCATAGAGAAACAAATTTCAATTGCATCTCATGTCTGAAGCCCTGTCATGCCGCTAGTTGTGTTTGCTCAGTAGATGTAGGCTCTCGCTCCGGTCAGTATCATGGAATTAGCTGCGGCTCTTAGAGCCTGACCTGTCCATTCACTCTACATGTAGTGGATGAATCGCCTAAAAAGAACAGACAATGAAAGCTGCATGAAAATATGGGTCCAGATCCACAGAGATGTGGGTGAATGGCTCACAAGAGTTTGTTTACGCACCACCCCATCACTCCAACACAAGTGTCGCTCGCACGTTGACTTGTTCCCCTTCATATCTCCACCCTCTACTCCCTGCGCATCGCCTCCCTCCCAGACTTGTGAGTATTCTGAGGCTAAATATGTGATGACAATAGCTGATAGACAAGGCAGATTCTACGACCGCTATTTTTTCTCCAAAGCAACACTTCTTTCGGTATCCCCTCCGCTGCAATGGCGTCTTCTCAGAACGATATCGGTAGCCTTGGCGAGCCACGCGCCTTTGACACTTCTGACGTGTTTCTTCTGTCGAGAGAGGCATTCGTCCGCAAGGCCGCAATCGAGGCTGGCAAGTATTGGGAAGAGATGCATGCTCGTAACGCGACTGCCTCTGTCGGCAAAGAGGTTCGTTTTAATTCCAGGCGCTCCCATCTTTTAGCTATTCTCTGACAGCCAGCCTACAGGCCCAAACCACGAAAAAATGAACGATTCAACTTTGTATGTGCCGCCGAGACGATTGACATTGTCGGAACGTCGGGAAAAACCCAAGCTAGTTAACACGTCGCCTCACAGTGAGAATCCTGAGCCTTCCTAAGGCGTTGAAAACCGTTCGCGATAGCAGTGGCCATATAGTTCGTCTGTACCGCAACTAGTTGCATTGTTCACCGGTGGGAAGGATGGCAGAGGATATCACGCCGAGGCTTCATCGGAATGGCATAGCATTGATTCAAAGGGGGGCGTATAAACCAGTGTCGAAAATGAAATTTGCCGTCACGACTGCTTTACAATTGATTCCATTCTCAACATTGACCATATTAGTGACCCCGGGTCCTCACTTTGTAAACAATAAAAACATTGTAATGTTTGCTACCAACAGACACCATCCCGCTACTTGCTTCAGCACCCACGTCTTCGCGGCTGAGGCGTATCAACTCACAATGTCCTTGGTTCTACTACAGCTCTAATACAGTGTGTCGATCTCTGAGTTGCTTGGAGTTGAAGTTCAAGGTGTAAGAAAAGCACAAGCTCCCTTTGCTGAGGTCAAGTTAATGTGCCTGGTATACTGCCCGGATTGACTTNNATACGATCTTGTAGACAGTCTGCATCTAGCTTTTCAGCCAAAAGCAAGATCTTAGGCCATTGTGTAGGTGACGAGTATGTTGCCTGTATGTCTTTATTGGTCTCCGTCCTTTACCTTTATGGCCTGGAGGCTGAAGCCTCTTTTGAAACCCGAACCTTACCGCAGTCCTCGTGGCTAACGATCTCACCCTCCTCCCTGTTCTCGTCCTTCCTATGCTTGTTCTCGGGTTTGGGAGCGAGTCAGGAAGCCACGAGTTGCAACTAGGTGCTGTATGTCCGGGGTTCGAGCGCGATGGGTAAAGGTCATGGACCGAGATTGTGCTGGGATAAGATAGCAAAGACATGGTAAACCGGTCGATGTTGCGAGAGACAGTTATAATCGGCCAAGAGGCGGTCGGCGCCGTCTGGCTCTTCACGCATCTAGGGATCCCGCGTAGGTAGTTGAGTTTGTAGTGGTTGCGTAACCCTACCACCAAATTGAATCCAAGCTTAGATGTCGGCAAGTCTTGTCAAGCCAGTGACAGTCTTCTCGGTACTTGGCGCTATTGAGCTGGCCCTGTGCGTTCTGTTGCGATTGTTGCAGTGCCGTGATCTCGCGAGAAAGCTCGGTAATCCATAGGTGCTGCTTCGTGAGTTCTTCGATGCTAGTCTGATCGACCTTGTTGTTTCATTCAACAACTGCGCTCGCAGGTTCTCGATGAGACGATGCAAGACGAACTCATGCGAGTTCAGGTGAGATAGCATTATGTGCAGGGGGTCTTGGCACTATTGAGCTAACCCCATGCATTCTGCTCCGATTGTTGCAGCGCCGTGATCTCGCAAGAAAGCTCAATGTTTCGCTGGAGCCGCTTCGTAAGTCCTTCGGTGATAGTCTGATCGGGCCTGTTGTTGGATTCAATAACTGCGCGCGTGGGGTGTGAATGAGACGATGCGAGATCAATTGGGCGGAGTTCATGTGAGGTAGCATCATCGGGGGCGCCTCTTTGAGAACGCAGAAAGAGACGATCCAAGGCTCAGGAGGGGGCTGGAACGCACAGTTCCAGCCACCCCAAACTGTCAATAAACCCAACAACCCCGCAAAGTAGACGGTATGCGTGTGTGAGGCGCGTGATGTGAGCCATCTTTCGACTGCCTCGTGACCTGGCACAATGGGCTGTAGATGAAGATATCCAACCCACTTCGACCCTGACCAGATGTGGTAGTGCACAATTTAGCCAGTGTACTCAGAGTTCGGCGACCATCTCGGCAGAGTGGAAGTAGATTTGTGCTTGAAAAGGTACCGAGAGTTGAGAAGGAAGTGTGAGATGTATGGAGTATGTATAAGAAGGGAATGAGATGAAGCGAGACATGCTGGTTGACATCAAGGACAATAGCAAGAGGGTTGGCAATCCAGTTAGGGGGGCGACCAAGCTGCTGATGTTGTAAAGCTTGATCGACCGACGTATGAAGGTGTGGAATGGAGAATATGGTGGTGCAGTACAGCAACCGATTTGGTCCGAATGATCTTGGAGTCTGCACCGCCTTCTCGACGTTTGGGATTCTCATTTGGGTATCCGACAGAATTGGCGGACAACATTGCACACCCCTTTTAGTCGGCATTGTCGTAAGGACATGAGGGAGTTGGCGAATGGGACATGGATGAGCATCGCCTCAATCTAGTGAGGTCAGGCGAGTGGAAAGAATAACATAGCCCGACAACGAAAGATGTCCTACACGTCGGAAAAGAGTTGAGGTCTGCGTAGCAATAGACGACGGTGTGGCGGGAGTCTTGTGACACCAAGGCGAGGTTTGTTGTTTGCCACTCGAAATTCACCCGGAACAACAAAGCTTGAGCAAGACCGTTCTTGAAGTCGCGAATGGGATGACTGCTTTAAATGCGCGGCAACGCTTGGTCTGAAGTCACAGAGGCGGAGGCGGACTTGTTTCAGTTCATAATAGATTGACGGCGCGGATCAATCGACAAGAAGGGACTTTCGGATGAGCATATGGATGAAATCCGATACCAAGCGAAAGCACGGGTGAGTGGAGGCTGGATATAGGGGTCGGGGAGTTGCTCCTGATGGTGCTGGATACAAGCTTGCCTTGATTGATGAGATCCATAAGAGAACGGATAGGAGGATGCCAACAACAAAAGTATAGTCGGGAGCAGTCGGCTCTACAGTGCCGTGTTGGATGTTCGTCTTGACAAAGGCAGTTTGGATGTTGAAGAATGAAGTGTACTGAACTTCAGTCTTATCCTTGGGGTCTCAACCTTGGGTGTAGTGAGCTCAATGGAAGATTGAGACCCAGTATCCGTGCTGGAGGAGCCGCTCATCCAAGTGCTGTATACAGGCTTGCACCCGTTGACGAAATCCATAAAAGCACTGCGGGTCGGAATCGAGTCGTAAAGCCTTGAGTTCGATATCCATCTCGGAAGAGTGGAAGAAGATGAAAAGTATTGGCAGCTGAGAAGGAAGTGAGATTGTATTGGGTTCATAAGTGAGCGGGAAATCCGTGGCGACAATATGTGTGCTTCGAGGGTATTGCACGGCATTTGTAGAGCTTCTGGAGTTCAGACGTGCCATCGGTTGAAGGGATTAGACGAACCGCGACCCTGGCCCAGAAATGCAGCTCGATCCTTGAGAGGCGGCGAATGGATGAAGAGAAGGATGAAGGCAGTGTCGGAAAATGACCTTTCCTTTCGAAGACTTTGAAGATGTTATTGTCGGTGACAGTTGGACCGAGAAGCGTGACATTCAGATTCCGATACCTTAAGGAGGAATAAATTCCGCAGAAAGAGTCCCGAAGTTTGAATCATGTACCCAAAATCTGTTCCGGTAGGATAAATGTGACCTCTCAACTCGCACGAAAGTCGGAAAATGTCGAGAGGGATGCCACAGGTGCAGGGGTGCAGGTTTAGAGATTTTCGAGACAAATGCCAAGTGTTCGGAAGACGTTATTCACAATGCGTTGGCAGTCTCTGCGGGGACTCTTTCATCGCCATCATCCACGAACGTAGGAGTGTCAAATCCATCGAAAACCGTGTAGCATCTGTCTACCATGGCTCTTTGACTCGAAGCTATCAAACCTGACAAGCTCTGTTGTCCAGTCGGTCGGTTGACCATTGGGGGTGGGGACTCTGTTCCCCTGATAGTCCACCACGCGATACCAAAAGTTCCGCTTGTGCATGATTGATGGAAAAGACTGGACAATACCTCAAACCTCAGTTGGGTGGTGTAATGTTCCGTGGGTCTCGTTGGGGAGCGGTGGTAAGCTCCATGTCTGGCTGAAGGTCCATGGGGCTATCGTTGATGTTAGCGGCCGAACATAGCAAAAGCAATAGACTAACAACATTTTTCTTTGAGTTCTGATCAACAATAGCCCTGGGCGATTGAGGCAGTCAGTGCGGCCTGGGAGTAGGCAAGCGGGCGGTGGAGCGGGAACCCATTCCAGTGGTGTCAGAATCTTGTGCGTGGTATGCGACGTCGATGGAAGGTAGTCGGAAAATCAGGTCTGAAGTGGGATCAAGTCTGTATGCGAGACTGTGTTGTTCCAAGAGGGTTAAGGGCACAACTGAAAGACGTCAGATTGCTTGTGGCTGTGAGCTTATTCCGGCAGAGAGAACCTAGAATGGTGTGAAGAAGCATGGTGAAATGGAAGGAATTGAGGCTGAAATTCTGGGAGGCATTCGTACTAGAACCCCATCTCCTCCCCTTGCCGTCATCTCCCCTTCTATCCACAAACATTGTTTTTGCTTCGAGATGTTCGGCAAGAAGCTTGGCTCCACGCAGCGAATTGGCTTGGTTGGCGAGCTCTGTCGCTTCGAGCTTTACAGAGAGGTCTCTTTCACTCGCTACTGTATTCGTGGAGACGTGTTGTTGTCGACTGGTAGATCTGGCGAGAAGTATTGATCCTCTTCCGAAATGGCTTGAATAGCCAACTCTGCCTTTCGA
Source organism: Fusarium tjaetaba (assembly GCF_013396195.1). Classification (NCBI taxonomy): domain Eukaryota; kingdom Fungi; phylum Ascomycota; class Sordariomycetes; order Hypocreales; family Nectriaceae; genus Fusarium; species Fusarium tjaetaba. The sequence goes on from NW_023501257.1 coordinate 30,463, forward strand.
GTTTTGCAGAGAGGTCTTTCTCCTGCTGCGATGGGCTTCCTCTGATTGCTCGGTTGATATGGTGAGACACTGAGGGCGAGCGAGAAGGTTAGGGTCTTGGTGCTGCCACGGGGAAGGTACCACTGATTCATGGATCCGGTAAACAGGAAGGCGAAGCCCAGCCGGTCGGAATCATACCTGGTGATGGTTGTCAATAAATCGATATTGACATCAGGTCGTTGTCAAGCCAAGTGTTGAGCGTGAGGTGCTTGAGTGGAACTGATCGAATAAGGATGTCGGGTGAATCGGCGGACCTGCCGCATCGAAGACAAGCAAACGAACTGCCGCTGAGGCACGAAACAAGAAAAATTCGAAAACTGAAAGATATGTTAGCACAGAATGATCGAAAAACAGATCTGAGTCGATTGACATCGTAAGGCCTGCAATAGAGGATGTAATTGCACATCACACTCGGAGTCTTCTGGCGTGATGCAGAAAAGGTCTGCGCTTACCTCCGAAGCTCGATGTTGTCACTTTGAAGTGTAATAAAGTTGGTTTGCAGCATTACGCGTCTTTCAGGCTCGATGGGAGTTCGGTTCAAGGTAACAAGGAAAGGCGGTCGACGGATCAGCGCCGGAAACGCATCACAAGGACTCAAATGATGGAGGTGAAGAGGGTCAGAGTAACTTGCAGGAAAGTGGTGATGAGGCGGAAAGGATGAAGGGCCAGGCAGGGGCGGCCGGTTGAGTAATCGTGAAGGAAGGCGGGGGCGTGACTCTCATTCTGTGCACTGATGTTCTGGTTGGAAACTTTCGGGCGCTTTGGAGCGGCGTGTTCTGCGTTTTCAGAACCTTGGCGGCGCTTCTTTTCGCCTTTGTCGTCGAGGCGAGTCTTGCTGACACGATCGTGACCAGGGTGGATGTTGTCCATGCTAGCGAGGCCGGGTTGTTGAGGTTGAGTAATCGGGATGCATGGAGCTGAGTCTTGCTGACGCTATACAGATTACAGTGCATCGCATCCATTGTAGCGCGTTGGAGTGTCGCTCTCTGCCTTTCGAGAGGCCGGAGTCCGGGCGGGGATCATGCCCTTCATTCCGTGCATCGGTGCTCTGGCTGGAAACTTCGGAGTGTGTTTGAGCGCAGCGTACTGCGTTGCCTCTGCTGGAGACCGCGATGTTTTGTTGTTCATTGCTTTGGTACAGCGCGGATACTTTCGCGACGATATTCCACACGTGAAGTGGCGCACATGATGGTGCTGCAGGTGATGTTGAAGCTTCGTATGTAGGCGCTAAGGTAGCACGGATGAAGAAAGAGGAGGGAGAAGTGGCAGTTGCGTACACCCCGGACCATGACGTCATAGCGATTGGCCTCGACACTGATGCCACCAGATGAGTATCGAGAAGAAAAGGGACTTGAAGAAGATCGTTCGCCGAGCAAACTCTCGGGGCAGATCATATCAATCACTGGCAGGGTCAGTGGTCCACTGTGTGAAGAACATGACTTCTTTGAGTTGGTGCACGTGAATATGCGAGGGCGGCTGTCATGGGCGATCCAGGTGCGGCATACGGGTCCTGTAGAAGACTGAATATTTGGTGAAGCTTGCGGGTCCCAGTAGTAGATGCCGCCATGGTTATTGGCGTCTCAGGAAAGGCGCAAGGTGATGCTGTTCTGTGATATGATGTTTCAGGAATCTTCGTAGAGTCCTTGGACAGGGCTATGCACGAGTTCCATTGTCCACCGCAGCGCTTGAAGTTAGCGTCTGAAGTATACCAGAAGCAATGGGAGAGAAATAACAGCAATTGGCTCTATGTGTTTGACAATGAAGCGACTTCTCGCGGTACTGGACTCGTCTTCGTGGTGAGCTTTGGCGAAAACAGCGAGATCCGAGTGGATGAGTTTCCGGATAGTCCCATTTGCTGCTCTGACTATTGGCCGTTCGAGTCACTGAAGGTCAAGGATATGCGCGGCAGCTTCGAAAGTGGGTGATAAACTCGGAGAGTGATCATTTCGAAAGGATACGGGACCTCGGGTCACCCTTGGTTTGTGATTGAAGGATCGGTCTGGTGAGATGAAAGGTTGGGTTACTTGTTGGGACTGGTAGACTACCGGGCATGAGATTTGGGTTGAGGCGATGGAGGATTGGAAGTACTGTAGTGGTTGGAGGATGAAGCGAAACTGCTTCGAAAAGAGTGAGAATCGAGGAACACCAGGTTGCCTGATCCAGTAGTCAGAGGCCGCCTTCGACGCATGAAGGGCTGAGGATTCTCAAACGGATGCCGAATATCTTTGTATCAGCCCTCAAAGACTTTGACATCGGAAAGCCTTTACACTCTGCTGTGAAATCGTGATGGGATGTCTGAGATCCTGTCGTCCTTTGAGATCGCGATATAATCATTCGATTTTGATGGTCGCCAATGAGGGGTGGGAGAGCGTCGTCTTCGTGCCCATTTCTGACATCTTACGGGTATCTCTGAACGTTTGAACGCTGTCGAGGCTTATGGCAAGTGATTCGAAGAGACTCTCATGCCTACGGAATGATCTTCGCCGTAGTCGTTGACAAATGTTACAGCATCGAAGTTGTCGTCGCGTCCTTCATTTCGGTATCTTCACCCCCTTTGGTGCTTCGGCCGCTTCTTTATCTTCGGCGGGCTTCTCTGACTTTCCGACTTGTTTGGTTTCGGTTGCGCGGCGTGGTCAGCATGCAAACGACCCGTCGGCGCTAAGAATTGTGACCTCAACAACCGATGAAAATGTTTCAGTTAATGTATGACTATTCCAATCAAAAGGGTGCCAAAGAGAGCAACTCGGTCAACATTCCCCACGCTTGGATCCGGTTTCTCTGGGATACTGGCAGCACTGGCCGCGCCAGCGAAGCCACCGACGGGAGTGGGGTGGCAGATATGGTAGCGGTAGTGGTAGTGGTTGTGTTGATCGAATGAAAATAGTGGGCTTGGGAGGCGAAGAGACTAGCAGATATGTGTGGTCATGATGCTTGAGGGGAAAAGAAATCTGAACAATGAGGACAGACCTTTGTTCTTGTTCCCAAGTTCATCGTGATGTGCGGCCGGCGCGTATTGTGTTCAAGCGTTGCGCGCTCATGGTTGCAGTTGTAGGACCGACGGGCCGTTAGCTCATCGCCTTGCGGGTAAACGTCGGTCGTTTGGTGCACGGTTAGATTCACACAGCCACTTCATGAAAGGCCCACAGACGCAGGTCAAGACAAGGAAACAGACAAACAGTATCGCTCTTTGTTCGCCAATTTTGTAACACTAAGCCATCACTTTCCCGTCCATCAGTTTAGAAAACAGTTTAATTACTATAGGCACAGAGATTGCCAACCGCCCAAGACTGAAAAGGTCAAGACAGCAGACCCTGTCTTTATCCGTTCCCCACCCCTTTTGTAGTACAAGGCCACCACAATTCCTTCAGGATACGCGATGGTCACCTTGTAAACCAAAGCCTTATCACACGAACCCGACAATGCCGCTTACTCTCCATCTTCCATAGGCTCTTCGGATCCTCCCATCGACTCGTCTTGGGAGTCTGAGCCCCGAACCCCATCATCTCCCGTTCCCAAGCCACCGTGGGCATCGTCATTGATGGATTGGTTGGCAGCCTCTACGTCCATTTTACCGCCTGTAAAAGGTTAGCTACAGTCCGTTGAGTGACCATCATGCAAAGAGACTTACCTTTGACTGAATCGTTCTGGGGTTCAGCGGGGAATGGATAACTTGGGTCAAGTTGACGGACGAAGCGTTTGAGGAGTGAATCGATTTGATCAATATCCTCCTGTGTGCAGGTACGATCACTGTCGCAAATCTCCTTGAGCTTGTCGTAGAGATCGGTTGAGACTTTGCTGGGCGGGAGACGAAGGTTTGAGTCTTCGCGCTGGGTAAAGACACTGTTTGCGATAGCTTTCATGTCTGAATCGACTTTCTCAATGATGGCCTCTTTGGTATCAGACAATGGTGCAGATGTTGTCTTTGGGTGTTTGGCGACTCTTCCCTCGGGTCGCTGAGCGGGAACTTCATCGTAGGCCAGCTGTAGTTCCAAGAGGTGCGATTTAAGTTTCTCAAGATCGCCATTCGCAAAGCCCGGATCATGGGGAGCCATCGTCGTGAGGCTTTTCTCAAGGTAGAAAGACTGAGGAATCCGCCTTGTGGTGGCGCGTGTATGGAAAGCGTGTGTGTGAGGTAAAAGAAGTCACACTTGTGAAGTTATGAGAGGGGCATGTGTGTTGATTCTCGGCCTCCTGGCTCCAGTTTACTTGGCGGGGTCGCGGGTCTGCCACGTGACTGCGACCACAAGGACCACCACTGCGACGCAGCTTCATTTCTCGCCAACCGTACGCCATACCACATTGACAATTTACGTCTCATCTCGCCACATAACTGCGACAACTCAAGAATAGTGTATTTCCCTCATTCTGACTGCCAACTGAAACTCTATCAAGGCCATTTTCGATACCTGGCTTCACTCTCTGTCGGAATCCTTGGCCGACATGACTGACAACAATCTTGCCGGGCCTTCCAATCAGGCTCTATCCCAACCAATCGAAGATGGATACTGGGATCTTGCCAAGAATCGCGACCATCTTCAGATGCGTGTGGAAGTCAATGGACGGATCCCCTTTCAACGCGTCCATCTTTGGAGCGCAGGAGAAGAGCAAAAGACTGGCAGCGGCCGAATGAAGACATCAAATGAACAATACAAGCCGCCGACACATGGACCTGCTGTAACCCCATGTCCCAAGGCGCCCGCCGGGGCAGAGCTCGTCAGTGACCCAAAGGTCACCAAGGAATACATTGAGGTGGGATTGGTCGCCGGAGACAACCCCAAAAAGTACTCAAACACAGAGACTTCTACCATGAGTACTTCAACTAAAGGAAAGGGGAAGCAGAGAGACTCCGCCATCCTTCGACGTGACGAAAACGCATTGCGGGCTTATATTCCGGTCTCTGAAAAGCTGAATCACCAAGCCAAATTCTACGTCGGATGCAAGTTTTTCAACGGACGGCTCTCGCCTGCACTTATTCCTGGCGAGACCATCTTCTTCTACTCCGAGTTCTAGGAGGACGTCGGCGGGGACAGAAGAAATCGAGTCAAGGCTTTGAGTGAGAACTGTCGCAAGGCTGCGGCCCTCGACAAGACGAGCGAGACTCGCATGACGGCCTCTCTTGTTTCCGGCCTCGTGGAGAATATTTCCACCGCTCACCCACTCGTGGTTACTCAACCAGAGCACCTTACGAGCAAGCTTGTGCTCACGTGGCATACGTTCATCATGTCGGGGGCGAAAGACAAGTCTTTGATCGATATGCTCTTGGCGACTGTGGAGGACAGCAGGGCGGATCTGAAATACGGACCCCAAACACGCACCGATGGTGAGAGTGCGTTCTTCGACTTTAGCTGTGAGCTCACCCGGGCCCAGTCTGATGAGCTACATGAAGAAGTAGCAGTAAGTGTTTTGCGATTCAATCATGCACCGGACTAACAAGGGTATCAGCGATTGAACTCGAAACTCCGCGGCATCGACCCTGAACTCATCATGGCCGTTCACAAGGCTCTTCGTACCGACTTCGGCACTGAACTTGAAGGCGAGTGCCGCCTGGGGGATATACTACCCCGCAACGCCCTCCTATTCTTTCTTGAATCTTGCCTTGACCTCATTCCGACTGATGCACATGAGGATGCTGTCTTGAGGCAGGTCGGGGCGATTTTGCCTTCATGTGAGCGTTACAGTAACAACTGTCCTCGCACTCCGCTGCAGCAAGCGATCGACAACAGGCCGACACTATCCCAGCCAGTCACGCCCGAAAACTTCGCCACTACCCTCTTGGTCCTGAAGTCATACCTACAGGCTTCGGTCACCCACGCAAACAGATCTGTCGAGTCTGTTGCGGGTCAGCACGGAGCACTTCTCAAGCCCACAAGCATGAATGCTCTCATGAAGAAGCTAGGAAATGCGACCGATGTCCCCAATGCTACATCCTTGTTTGAACAGTTGGCTTCACTTCACGCTGTTCAGTATGGTATTACTGCACGTGCCGCGGCCCAGTCGAACGAGAACATCATCGCACTCATCGACAGAATACTCTATTCCATCGCATCCGGTAACCTGTGAGCGAGGATAGATTCATGGGGTGGCATTTCGGTGACAATGGTGTTTGACAGTATGACGAACGGGTACACGGGTTTCTAGAGCTAAGCATAAATGGCATGGCGCGGCCGGAATTTATGCTTCTTTGTTGTTCATAGATAGACACTGTAAAAGAGAATTGTAAGAATCTCCTCGATACCTTTCTTCACTTTCCTGATGTCTGCCGTGAGAAGACGTAGATTACCCATGGTACGCGATTAGTTGATATTCATGGTTATTTGTATTTATAGACAGCTCAATTCCTCTTCATAAATGATCTCATTGCTTCTTTGACATCAGAATTTTCTCCATCATGGCTCAGAGACTATCAAAGCCCCACTGTAACTAACGCCTAAGCCTCGATACTGGTCCTCCACCGGTCCCGAATTTAGCCTCACCTTTCTCTCTCCAAACTCAGCCCGCCTCACGAGGGATGAGATACAACTTCCCACAAAGCGCGCACAACCGCAATAGCCTCATTGGACACGAGCTTTGCATTTTAAGAATCAGACGATCAAGTGCTCTTACTTCATATCTTTTTCTGTCCCTGTCAAGTATATTTCCCACCAATTTCATCCCCCACGTCAGCACCAATGCTGTCCCCTACCCTTTGCCCTCAGCTATCCGCTGCCCCGTTCAAGCTCATATTCCTCTTTGCTCTTAATAAACGGGGATTCTGTTTCAAATCACTCCTTCTTCATCGTATTCACTCTTTTTCCTATGAATCTTTCGCTTTCTACGCGCTGTCGCTAACCCATTCCGAGGCAGTACCGCATCAAAGTCCAAAGTTCACGCACCATCACGAGAACGGAGATCTGACATTCTCGGTATCTGGCGACACCATGAACGAGCCGCAAGACCCTATACTTGAGGCTGCGGCCGAGATTGCTGCGATTGCTAAACGCCTCGAGCAGGTTGAGCCCCCATCTCCGGCCCTCACTTCACAAAACTGGATCGGTGGGCTCCGACCGGGCGATGGGTTTGTGATGCAGAGAGACTCCCAGTTTTGAGGTCAACGAGGACTACGAGCAAGACGTCAGCGATTCTGATATACACGAAGATGAGGATCAAGATAATGGTGGTCTCGAGGACAGGTGGACTGATGCGCTGGCTGTCACTTCGGGCTACAACGAGCAAGAATTCATCCGTTTCTTTGACGAAATTCATGATGATATTGTGAGTCCCGCCGATCATATCAAGTTACCAACTGTTAATGTTACTTTTCATAGGTTGCAAAGTACCGCGCACCCAACCTTTTGCCATGAATCTCCCAGTCTCAATTTCTTTCCTCGTCCCAACCACCACAATCGCATATAAGGTAGGTACCGAACCCCACGCAACGATGGATCTTGAGAAGCTTACATTTAGATAGCGTCTTCAGACTCCTAGTCACACGCGGTCAACATGGAAACCGACGACACGCCCGCAAGGGCCGACTTCAGTGAAGAGCTTTGGGCCCTGGTGTGTTCCATATACGAAGAAAATGAGAAGATATCGCTCGAGACCGTCGAAGGTATTATTGGGGACGCAGAGCCTGTCATTCGAGACAGATGGGACCAGCAATCAGAGGACCAGATGCAAGCACAGTGGCAAACCTCACTTCGAAAGGAGTCTTCCGATGTGATCGGTACGAGGGGTAACAACGACTTCCACTATAGATATCTCTGGAGGTTCTGTCTACGTTTCCTACACCAGGCTCCTCCCATCATGCTGTCGCCGCTGAATCGCCTGCAGTTCGTTCCTAAGCGTAACCGGTTACTCATAACTAGCCACCTCTTCACACTTGATGCTTGTCTGGATCTGACACAGCTGGTCATTCATCCAATCTGGGAGCAAAACTACCGCCGTTTCATTGACACTCTCCATTACGCTGCAACATATCGCGTCGGCGCTCTCCGAAACTTTGATTGGACATTCTTCGACGAAGATTGCTGTCCGGCTCTGCAAATCCTCAACGACAATCTGACGGCAGTGGAGGGCCCTCAGCTGCCCCATACTGTACATGAGCTTCACGTCGATGCAAGAAACGCTGTTGTTGCCAGGGGCGAGACGCCTGGTGTCTTTTCCGACTTGGTCTGTCGCATTGGTGAGCTGGCCACTGTGGCCCGCTTCCCATCGGCCAGTGAGCGGGCACAGCTGACAAACGGCGTCGTCCCCTTCAATGGAAGCGATTTGGAAGTCATGAAGAAGGCAATCGACAGCTTGGCTCCGACTGAGCCCAAAATCGGCTACCCCGTCAAAGCCGTATACGACGCATTCAAGGCAGCCAAGGGTACAGCTGATGTGCTCCTGAGGGAGAGGCTCCGAGAGTTCGACGAACGTGCCTGCAAGCAGGTACTCAGGATTGCTGCCAGACTCGACAACTCTGGCACTGTGATTCTTTCTCCTGACTAGTTCTCGGAGACACAGGAAGTAACCAGTCAACCCGCATCCGTGCCGAATTCTGGGCGTGTAGCTCGCCGACCTCGGAACCACCAGGGCTCTCGTTATGCCCCTTATTCGCTCTTCAGCCGCCATCCTTCCCGTACAGGCCCCAGCGGAGGAATTTGCCGACCCCAGGACTCAAGCATTGCCTCTGATCAGCGATCTATGAGACAGGGTCATACCACGGCCTCCAATCTTGTCCCAGCGCCTCATCAAGCTCCTGGGATACCTGTGTCCCGAGACTTACGTCGGCCACAACAGCACAGGGGGGTTAGTCCAGCGAGCGACGTTGATGGTAGCGTGGTAACAGACGAATCCGCTTCGGCTCATGATGTCTTCTCTCCTCCGGACAATGACGCTACACCACAGTCTCCAGACCCTGTTGAACGAGACTCGTTGGCACAGCCACAAGTTCAGACCCCAGGCGTAGTCACGTCTAGTCAGGGACTAGCTACAGACGAAGTCAGTCAGCTACGTCAAGAAAATGCTCAGCTAAGCCAAGAAATCAGCAACTTCAAAACCGAGCAAGCACAACTTATCAATGACTTGAAAGCCAGACTGGAGACTCGCGAAACTGAGACTCTCAAAGTCTCAGAGCGTCTCGCCAAACTCGAGGCGGAACTCAGAAACATATAGCATGCGTGAGGAGCGTCCAGGATTCAACAATACTCCACAGGTAGAAACTGTGAAGGCTGTGTGATAAGAGGTTCCTTTTCACTGGCCATGGATTCGTGATTTCATGAAGGGATCAGACGGCCAATGGAGAAAGAGGCAGACCCTTCATAATGCTGTAGGATGTAGAATGTGGTAGAATGATAGACAGTTTTGATGCAATGGAACCAGTCACAATAGCAAAATATCACAGCCCCTTTTCCGTGTTCTCTCCTCCACGAAAACGTGCAATGGAGGTCTGGCCCGCCCAGACGTCAACACCAATACGACACCGACAGATAATGCACAGAACGACAATGGCTAGTTCTTGTGTAGACAACCTACATGCAGAAGACCAAGAACTTGACTGCCGAAAGGCTCACTACTGCGAAGGTTTTCCTCGTATTTGAGCTAACGCTCAGTCAAGTCTCCCTTGCAGACGGGCGACCAAGTCTGCTGCGAGATTCCTCAACTCGTGAACTCAAAAACGATAAACTGAGATATACAGTTGACGGCTAACTAAGCAAGGGACAGAATTTACACAGAATTGTCATTCTACGTGTCTGCAACTCCTCTCTCAAACTCCCCCATTCCTCTGTCCCCTTTCCCTTTGGCCTCGTTTCCCTCTAACCCTTCCATTCAGAATGATTGTCGTTGATTGAGAGGCTCGTCAAAAATTTCCTTCCGGTCGTGAATTGGTTTCAATGTCTGGCTCTGCCTTTTCGAGCAGAGGTCCCTCTCTGCTGAGATTCATCGTGAGGTGTTGTCGTTGAGGGAGAGTTCCGGCGCGAAGTGGTATCTTCAGATATTCTGTAATCGACATACCGTCAAGTACGGTTCCGCTGAAACTCAATTTGGCCGGGATCGTAGGTAGCGCCTCGACAGGTGCCTAGAGAGCCATGGATATGCCGCCGCTATCGAAGGGTAGCCTTTGAGATGGTCGTTAGTCGGGCGGTGCAGTACAAGAATTCTCGGGGTGTATCGTGTGCGTACAGCTGATTGCAAGGAGATGTCTTCAGGGGCCTCGAGTTCGTATTGCTGGACGTGTTCACGTGTCGGTTCCTGTTGACTCAAGTGCATCAACGGAAGCGACCGGAATGTTGTTGAGGACGCCTGGGTCTCAAAGTGATGGGCTGTTGTTGGGGAAGACTTTAGCAAGATGCGATTTGTAACTCGATGTCGTGCTGCCAGAGCGGTGGATGCTGAGCTCTGAACATGGTGCTGAATTGTAGTTTTCGTTTCTCCGGTTCTGTGTATGTTGAACGCATGTCTTTTTTCGAGGAACTGTAGGCTATAAAGCGTTCCAGTTGCGTTCTGTAGTCAAGATGCGTCCGAGGCTCAAGATCCACGAGTCGATGAACATGGTCGATGCAGCAGCCCGACGTCGTGATGGGATACTTTGCGAGGGACACAGTAGGCCTGCCAATCTTGTCAGTCGAGAACAATAATCGGTCAAGGCACGCGGCTCTATTTCGTTCTTGAACGTACCTCTAGTAGTCGCGCGTAGGTAGTTAGGCTTATCGTGGTTTCACAGCCCGGCCCCCATATACCATACCGCTCGTCTTGACTCCAAGCTCGAATGGCGAGAAATCTTTTTGAACTCAAGGTCTTCTGTTTCACCCTAGCCTCCCTTATTGCGAGCTTTCGGTGGGCTGCATCATTCGGAGATGGTCGTGACTCGTGAGGTTAAGGTGCGTCGATTGTATTGGCCATTGACTGGCTTGATTTGTACCGTCCGGGGCGTGAGAGAGTGAATATCAACATCTTAGGCATATTTGTCGGACCAAGATGGGCATTCTTTCGTCTCATATCACGGTGCCTGCTTTTATTGTTGGCATGTCAGTGACTGCGATTCACAGAATACGTCTACGTATGATTTTCTGTGGCGTGAATTTGTTTGAAATTCACTGCGTCGCAAATAGGCCTCTCCGCCATTCAAGTACACAGTCGCCTTATGTTATTGTTCGATCGCGAAAAGACAAAGCTGGCCAGCATTACTGAAGCGCTCGAGAGCGACAAAGGCTGCCATACCTTCCTTCATCAAGAGTGCGACGCGTAGAAACGTGGCGCGTCAAAACAAATTGTGGGTCTGTTGATCGATCGATCTGGGGTAGTGGGGACTCGGCAATCTTGATGGTGCAGGGTAAGAGCAAGGAGTACCTCGAATCTGCGATGCTTGTACAGACGTATCATGGTTATGGACTGTAATATGTAATTAATACGTTTAATAACTCGAAATATTGAATGTTTCTTATAAACTTGTCGCACATATCCTGTCGGCCAAACTTGCTGATGCGATGAGGGCTCAGTGGGTGAAAAAACCAGAAAATTTTGACGTCATGGCAGTAGTAGAACTGAATTTTCAATGCTGCCCTCTATTATGAAGGAAAGAAAGCTTACGTAAATTGGGATGAGTTTAGAGTAAAATAGGGCAAATTATAGTGAGTTCACTTTGGCAAGCTCTTTAGAAGGTGAGTGAACGGTTGAATAAATGACTGATTTTGCGGTAAGACTCGGGATTGACTCAAGTTGGTGTCCAAGGCAGCCGTGTGGCACCCAAGGATTACAGTGGGCACCTGCACCGCTGGCCTTCACCTGTACCGTTAGGTTCTGTCTGCTGGAATAAGTTCGGCCTCCACCTCAATCACCCTCGACATCATCCCGCTTAACTTGACCCAAACAATGAATTTCATGCCGATTTCGCAATCACTCATGCACGACAACAGAAATGAACATTTCAGCACTTGATTCATCACTCTTCACATTTTGATCTCAATCTAGAATCGTCACAGCTCGTCTCAGCCCAGATCCGTGACAACTCTGTGCAACGTTGACGGACAACTCCGCCCTGCGACGCGACACTCCCTTGACGATACGGAGCTTGGGTCAATGTCTTATGGAGGGTATGAAGGCGGCATCCGCGATGAAAGAACCTGAACTGCCTCGAACATACGCGGAAAAATCAACAGGAACCGGAGCCCACAATCGACAACCAACCAGCCTAGAGAACAAAGGAATTCCGAGAGGACTGCTTCCAAGGTGAGTAAAGATAGCTTGCCAAACGCAAACATGATATTAATCGGCGTCAAAGGAGATATTCACCGCACATTCCACAAACTTCACAAGGCCACACATGCGAAAGGCGACCTTTGATCGACCATCACAAAGCCTTGACGCTGTTCACAACAATAGCCGTAGTCCCTCGGTCGACCACGTTACCGGAGCTTCCTCCACCGCTGCATCTGCCGACAGAACGACGTATGTCCGTACTATACTCTCGGCTCCCTTGAGCACGAAGATGGAGGCAGACAAGGAATAATGGAGGAGATGGTCTACCTCACGAAATCTTCCGTTCCGCCATTCGAGGGGTGCTGTCGTTGAGATTCCACCAAGGAAGGCCTCTCGACGCTTGGAGTATGGCTCAACTCTCATTTTCTTTCGACCATCACAACCTACCGTTACTCATCCGAACTCGCACATCGAACAGTCTTCTCCCCCCTTCCATCAATGGATGAAAGCCAACAATCCAGCTGAAAATGAGGAGACCGAAGACTGGCACAGACTTGTTGCAGAGATTGATGTGTTGCGGAACTCTGTTTGGGCTCTGATGTCAATGGTTCATCGACGCTGAATACAGTACTGCCATTCTCACATCGTCAAGAGCCACGGCTCCCGAAGATGTGACCATAGAGAAATCGAGGTCGACATACAGATTGTTTGCTCGGAGATGTCCCACCAACATGGGGTCATGCAAGCAAACCCGGTCACAACCCCGACCACTCTCCTCAACGCGATACAGGACACGCACTTCGCCAGAGCAATGGCCCCTTCCTCGAACAAGGTTCTCCCTCTACTTCTTTCGCTGGCTCTTCACTTGATGCGTCTCCTTTGTCGACCATCTCCCAACCGCAGATCAAGTCTGCGAGCCATTAGACAGATCCTCGCCACTGCTTCATTTCAGAGCCCGTTGCACCAACAGCGCTATCGGGGCATCGCTCAGTACATCAAGTACAAGACAGCATTTTCAGTGTGACTTTGGTCCCAGCAAAAGACGTAGGCGGCGCCCAAACGATCTATTCTCACCCAGTCTCCTCCGGCTCCAAATTGCCACGACAAGGCCAATTGACAAACGGTTCTTCACAATTGCGATGGGTGAAACTCTCCATCTCATGAGATCCTTCTCGAAAGAGACCTTGAACAGGTCGTCGAATCCCAGTAACGGAGGGATGAAGGCCATACCGTCGCAACATGGCTCCCACAAGAACCTTGTTTAGATGCCGCAACAGTTAGCGACAGGGATGAGTTATCCTCATACATCTATGCCAAATTCCCTCTCAATCAAGCGACGCTGCCTTGCGCACGCCAAAATGGCCTCATCCACCGCCCTAAGCACTCACAGCACGTACCACTCACCTCAACTACAGGCAGCTTGGGGTTTGGCCATGGGCAATGCAAGAGAATGTCTGAAGGCATAAGCGAAGATCAAGGAAGGCTCATGTTCATCATGGCACGCAAGAGGAGCACTCCATTTCCTACATGTTCATGGACGGAGAGGCACTTACACTGAACAATCAACACCTCTGACAGGTTGCTGGCTGAACAAAAAGACGACTCATCTAATCACGTCATCCATCGTGTCCCAACCTTCGATACAGTACACCGAGTTGCAAACCGCTGCTGACGAATTCCTCCCGGTCAGCTGTACCCAGGTCCCGATAACCCATCTTTTTGACGCGACTGTCGCTTTGCCACTACGGTCGGTTTCATTAGCCACCTGGGTCATCGCCACCAGGGCAGACCACTCAGCACAGTTTAATCTATCACCCTCGACCAAATCCGCCAAGTCCACCGCCCATGTCTACCCTCCACGCGCTTCGCGTCTTTATTTCTGCTCGGGAACATCTTCGGCCGTCACATTCGGTTTGCAATCCTGGGGAGACACAAATAGGCACCGCCAATCGGGTCAACTCACTCTTCCTTCACTTGCAAATCTTTTCCAAACTCAGGCCGACTCTCTTGCTTCTTCATTGCCCCCAATTTTACTCTTCCACCAGCGAACTTCCTCGCGGCCAACGGGATGCAGCATGCTTTGCTCAAATCGTAGTCCCGCGACTCCTCTGTCGCTCTGAATGCGACGATGTTGTCGACGAAGGAAACTTGTGGTCTGGCGACTCACAAAGCACCATCAACCCCCTCACTGCGTCAGCCCAGAAAGTCGAAATCTTTGAAGTAGAGGCACCCCCGAGCCGTGTCCTTGACCCCCTGCTGATGACAATCTTGAAGATTATCTTTCCAAAACGCTAAGCCGTGCCTATCTTTGAGCCATTTGTCACAGGGCCTTGATTCGAACACCACCAAACCGACTTCTAACCCAACGGTACCTCGCTCTGCGTCGATCTTGGACTATTAGCAGATGCTTGATTGCCGGATTGGACTGACAACGCAAGAGATCAATCCTGCCACGAAACCTGGGACTTTCCGACTCCAATCGTCAGCCACTGCACCACCAACGGACCATCGCATCATCGAGACGTGTTTGTCACTCGAATTTGAGGAATGTGTTCTGGATCCATCGAGGCCTCACACATCCACCAACCAGCTCCTGAAGCTGATGCCGGTATCCCTCGCTCCACCTCGTACACTGTTGCTCTCACCTTCGCCTCAACCACTCACGACACTTGTTCGGCTGATACGGTCTTCACCCCCGGCGGTGGATCATCGGTTCTCCAAGTATGGCTAGCTGGAGCGTGGATTCGGGGCTTGCAGTATGTGCCACTAGGTTTTGACACTCCCATACTCACGTAAGGACTCTACTGCCCGACATGGTTGTCGATCATTAGCAAATGCTCTCATCCCGAACCATTGGTGAGCGATGAGATACATCCTCCCCCACGTCCTCACAAAGCAACACTTCAGAGCGGGGTTCCGCATTACCACCTCCCTTTCCGAGGGTCGCTCTTGAGATGTACCATTGACGATTGTCACTATACTCTAATTGCCCAAGACCGATGCCCCTTGCCGACTCGACACTATACACAAGCCACCCGACAGGCCACATATACCCTTTGAAATGCGCCGATGCAATAGATCTCAGGGAACAAGGCTTGGATAGTCAAGCAGCGTGGTCTCGGTCGTACTTGCCGTGCGCCGGGCAGCCACGATGTACATATTCCGGATTTGGCCATCATGTCGTCCGCTATTGGTCCTGAAAAGAAGCATATCTATTAGCATCTTCCCCACGTGTTTCTCGTACACTCCACCCCAATTCGGGAGGTGCGCCATCCATTACGGCCTGATTCCTGAATCCCGGTGAGACGCCTTGCCTCGGATCGAATGCACCACCATACGAGCCAAAGAGGAAGCACAGCGACAGAGGTCCGTAGAAGCCGCGCGACGAATCCGGAGTGTCGTCGACCACCGAAGAGCTCACGCTGTACCGGTATCTTCTTAAAAGGGGTCAAGTGAGCCTCGCCATCGCCATTCCTCTCATGTAGAGGCACTGGGAGGCTCCAGACTTATGTTCGAGCCATCCATAGCTTTCACCCGTGTAAGTCTCTCCCCCCTTGAGTTCACAAATTTCGCTAATAGGCGCCTCTTGGCTCCAGATACATCCGCCCATCTGCCACCCCTGCTCTCGAAGCATTGCATGAACGGCTTACCTGTATCCTGCGGACAAGGGAATATAAATCGCCCCGTTTCGAATGTCGCAGTGATTAAAAGCATCCATCGATTCCTAGCTTTCAACTCGGTTTATCCGTCCATGAAACGCAGGTCCGGTCATCGACGGCAACGCGCGACAATTTCATCCTCTCAAGGCAACCGTGTCAAGGAGCGGCCAGCGACGGTGACAGGCGGAAGACATGCCAGTCGCGAACCCTACCATTGGTTCGACAAAAGATGAAGCTGCAGAGAAGTCAGGGTCCAAGCTGTTGTCCTATCGTCTCAACTCAGGCGTCGTTCTGCAACCTCCTTGGACACCATTCCGGCCCCGAATTCCTTGTCGGCCACAAGGTCAACGGACAGCTCCAGAAGGCCACAAACTTGGTCACACTGTCGATGGTAACGTCTTCATGCTGATCCAGCTCCACATGCAAGTCACTGTGAACGCCACTTCACTTGGGCTACACATTGCTGTGACCAGATGTGGTTTTCCTCGATATGGCGAGAACCATGAAGCCCGGATTCATGGACGAGACACAATGCTCAACGTGGCAATAGCCAGAGCCAGACAAGCGGAAATTGTTCTGATGCACCCTGCAATGACTTTTCGCGCGCGTCAGGCCAAGCGGGTACCAACCGATTACACATCAAAGGTCTGGGTGGATGCAGTTGGGGACGAGGAGGATGCTGAAAGCTCTGTTTCCCGTTGCGATTGTCTTGTGACCTCCCGCCCCTTAGAGGTGCGTGTTGCCTCGGAGTCAGGACCATGGAGGGGAAACTCTGCGCTTGATAACGGCATCGATACGTGCTTCTTGAAAATGGCCTTGAAGACGCCTTCTCGGCGATAACATATTCCCTGAGATTAAAGAACGATACCCGGAAACATCTCAGCCTGAACCTAAGATGACGTGCAAATCACTGACGCAGGTCTGCCTTAAAAGCCAATGCAGCGCACTCGTTCAGAACCGGTATCCAAGTTAAGATCATATGTGACGGAATCGTCCCAAGAATAGTCAGATGGTGGTGATGAATTGCCAGCATATTTGTTGGTGAGAGGTGATGGGTCGGAAGAGGTTGAGGTCTGGTTCGCGTCAGCCTGATCAACGGTGGAATGTCGGACACCCCTCAAACAGACTAAACCTAAAATGGAGACAAAACACAGACCAGTGTTTCTCACCGTGCACGTACTGTACGATGCACCGAATCCCATTTGAGTGCCCAATCAAATCAAAAGCCGCCCCTCCATCACAAGCGCATCCATCTACAGTCGCCAACGTGCGATCAAAGACCCGTGATCAAAAACGACGGGACCTATCGCTAAGAAGATGAGAACTGCGACAGCCCAATTTTACCTTGGAATCTTCATATTTCACGATAATTACCCACGGACCCCTTTACACGAGCGCAGCGAGGGAAAGCCCTCCGCTAGGAGCCCCCGGAGGGAACAACAAACTACCTCTACACCAAGATCGCCTGAGATGAGCAGGACAAACACCTCAGCAAGGTTCTTCAGTCGAAGAAGTGAAGAAAGCTTCGGTCTGCATAATTCAGTGCAATCGGCAAGCTGGTCGGCGGTATGTCTGGCCCTATGTTGACCTCTGGTCCCTGTTGATATCTCGCGTGCGGGAACAAACATTATGGCTGTGAGCAGCGTTCGCCCTACATAATTGGTCTTTCAAGCTCACAAGTCCGGCGCAGATACGTCGACATCACTGCCAATTGTTCAATCACCGCATCGCAATGGTCCATTGAGGTCTGGTCAGTCAATAGAGAGTCTGGTGATTCTAGATCGCGAACAGTCCCTGACCCTCCAAGAACAGTATATCCGGGTTATAAGGAGGGCTCTCAGCTCAGTTATTACACCAACATCCTGTTCACTTCAACCGGTTGCCAGCACCACAAGAAATGTCTTCTATGAAGTGGGAGGATACTTCAAGACGACAAACGGGAGGTTAATTCAAGACAAGAGCCAAGGGTGGCGAATAAGGGGGAGATGGGGATTTAAGAGATTTGTGGAATTAATCTTTCTAAAGGAATGCAAGAGATCCAGAACTTGTACCGGGAAAAGACCATTTCATACAGTTTATGACAGGCAGTGGGTTATACGGGTAACACATCCTTTCAACAAGAACATATCGAAATAATTAAAGTAGCGTTTTAACAAATGTCACATCAAGTCTCAGAAACTGCCCATGATCCATCGATTCATTCGACCACCAATATATAACTCATCAACTTGTCTCGCTTCTAAACGGAGGGCTGAATGGTGGCAAGGAAGTTCTGGGCCCATTTGCCAGCTCGGCGGATGGCTTTGGGGTCCGAAGAGCTGGACAGCCAAACATCTCGAGCAACGTTGAAACGCTTGGTCCGTTCATCTGAATCCTCCTCACTGCAAATCCAACCCGCAATGCCGTCCTCAGCCACTCCCAGAGGCTGCTGGATGACCTCTCGGATCATCGGGGACCAAAAGTCGAAGTACTCTTGAAGTTCGCGGGCTCGGCTGGCAAAGAGATCACTGTCGGCGAGGGACTGTTGCCACAAAGATTGAGCTTTATGGACGTCTGGTGTCCGATCCATCAAAGGATTGATGGCTTGGATGGCCCTCAGGTAAGCGGCCAATCTGAACGGAGCTCCCATCACCACAGAACAGAACCATGCGACCACGTCACACCAAACCTCGAACAGGTACTGCTGGACCGCAGGGAGCCCCGATCTGGCCTCATCATTAAAGCCAACCACCAGGCGGACAGGCTTGCCACCTGAGACCTCCCAAGAGATAGCCACGGCCGACTCAAGGATCTCGTTGTTGATGGCGTCGATATCACGGCCATCCTCACCAACAACAAGTTTCTCAAAGTCCAGCCACACGGGAAGGTTGAGAGCGAAAGGGCCAGCAAGGACACCAATACACTCGTCACCGGAGGATATCTCCCAGAACCGCTGTCGCGCAGCCATGTCGAGGGCCACGGGATTCTTGATCCGATGCTGGGTATTGAGGAGCGCGGTCTGGGGCGCCACAGGGAGAGTAAGCGGAGCGTGTACCTGGGGAGGTACCAGAGAAGCGGTCTCGAGAGTGTCTGCCTCCTGCTGAGGCGTTGTGGGAAAACCGTACTTAGTTCGCCATTCACGGTAGGTGCTTGACATCCCGCCGCTCATATCTTCGGAACCGGGGCCTTTCTTCCAAGGCCAGGCAGGCGCATCTTTGCCAAGGTCCATGACTATTAAATGGTTAGTATGTAAAACATTCGTCAGACCAAACAACTCACAAATGTTGCGCCACAGCGACTTATCAACCATGTACTCAAAGTACACGAATGGTGCCTCCAGCTTGCCACGTTCTTCGTACTTGCGAGAAACAAAGAAAATGGCCCCTTCGCGAGCCAGCGCCATCTCTGGGAGCAGCTCCTTGTTGAATTTCCGGATATATTGCTCAATATATCGACGTCGCTGACCCAGGTTGTCAACTCTCGGCAACTGTGCCGGATCGAAAGTAACTTGCTCAGAACTCATTCTCTCAGTAGCGGAAGCGTTTTCCGTGTGTGTCTTTGTGGATATTTGCTTTCTTCTTAAAAAAAAATGAGGTTAGCGAGGCGCAGTTGTGATTTGGAAAGGAAAAAGAAAAAGAAAATTGAACCGCGGGGTTGTGGAGAGATGTTGGACTGCCCGCCTGACTGCAGCGTGAATCACTGGCTGACTAAGTATCTAAATATACTGACAGCAGCTTAGCTTGAGTGCTTGTCTGCTGAAAGATGAGTCGAAGTACTGAGATGGAATGTGCCTAGGGTGATTGGTCATCAAGTACGACACGACATCCGCATGATAACTCAAAGGATCAAGTGATAATGTCAGGAAGGATAAAACTCTTGAGAGGGTAGATTGTACGTGAGTCAAATGAGCCAAATGAAATTATTTTTTGGGTGTTTAACGTCAAGGACACCCAGTTTTATTGTCAAGTAAATATGGAAAAGGGGAGATGGTCAATTGGTCAACGGGATTATGAACAAAGACACGATGATTTGAGCATGGAACAAAGGGTGACGGCAATAGTTCAATTTTACTAGTTAAACCACTGTTCTCAACCAGAGACTGAAGTAAGGCGTTATAACATCCTCACGCAAGCACACTAACTTGGTGCTCGTGGATCTACTAGAAGAGGCGTATGTGATCTCCAACTCCCTACAAAGTTAGGACAGCTCTGCAGAAAGCGCAATACTCCATGGGATATCCATAACCTCCTCATCCAATGACACCAGTTATGGAGGTGCGGCATCGCCGTAACGGAATTTGGTCACTCAATGTGAGCATCTCGCTACTGTACAGCGGGGTCGGCGATTGCCAATGTGCTCATATCGTGAGCGAGCCTGGTGACCTCGAGATGAGAAGTCGGCCTCAGCGGTTTGCTAGACTAGAGTACCAGCTTCGTCTCGATCACCAGGCATGCCATCATGACCAACGTCGGAGGGGTGGCCTTCAACGACCTGCACACCATTGGTGCCCTCGGGGTGATCACCAAGACTTTCACTGGCCGCTGCACGCGAGCGGCGTTCCTGTCTGCACCGGTATCCATCCCGAGCGTGTTGCCTCTCGAAAGCGGACTTGGTACTTCCTTGGGCACGGGGACGGTTGTTTGGAATTTTCTTCGTGGATATAGCGTTTGAAGTCTTTTTAAAAGATTAAAAAATGCCGGGCACGCGCGTCGAGTGTCTCCATGTCGGGCACCTGGGTCGTTTCCAGTAAGCCCATGGACAGGTTGAGAATTCCCCAGTGACCATAAGTCAGATCAGGACCAGTACCGGGAGACGGCCGAGACCGTCCGTGGCGCCGTGTTGTATATTAAACCGAGGCCGGGATGGAATAATTGATGTTGACTACGTCGCCTTTCCCATCCTTCATTGAGAGCCTGGTCGCAAGCTCGTCCAGCTTCAAGGGCGGCGGTCATGTTGGTCAGCTTCGGGATTGGGCTGTCGCAGTAAGCCCTGGAGAATCTGAAGCTCCCGCCTTGCTCATGCGATTAAGATTCAGTGCTTCGTGGTCCGATGCTGCACTTCGTTAACCACAAATACTGCAGGTGATACATATGTTGACGTGTTTGGGAAATTGCTAAGGGGCTTCGATTTGTGCCTCACAGAGGTTGTGGGCTAGAAGTGTTATTTGCAGTTGAGATTTGTCCGGGCTGTCTGTTTGTCATTCATCTAGACATACATCCGCATATTGTCATTTGGTTACATTTGTGGCACTCCCCTAAACCTTCTGTACCAATCTGTCAAGATAGTAGAGTGCCCGATGTATCGGAATGCTTCATGCGTCGCTTGGGTAAGGAGTGTATTCGACATGAGGGCTAGGGGCATATGAATCCAGCCGTCGCTTCAACATCCGATTCTCTTCCTGCAGTGTCTTGATGAGACCTTCTTGCTCCTCGATCTTGCGGTTCTTCTCACTCTCACGGTCCCTCTCGACCTCGATCTTGGTGACTCGTTCCAAGAGATTGCGAATGTCCTTATTTTGGGACTCAACGCGGGCTCCCAGCTCCTCGATAAGGCGACTTTCGACTGTCGCGTGAGAAGCGGTGCTGTGTCCTCCTTGCTTGAAGCTAAGTCTACCTGGCGCAGTCTGCTGCCTTGGTGGAGTACGTTCGCGTTGTCTCCCCTGAAGAGGCATCTTGGTTGAGCTAAGGGGCGTGAAACGTGGCGTACCCAAAAGCGTGGGAAAGGAAGGCCGCTTTTGGGGTGGGGAGTGGTATCGGACGGCTTTAGACTTAAGAGATGGGCGAGGGCTGCGAGATCGACGAGCCTCTCGTTCGGTGTTTAGTGCCAGCTGCCCGCTTTCCTGCGAGTGCTCGTTTTTAGTCTCCATGTCGATAGCTTCTGTGAAATGTCAGTGGACACGTGCCTTATGTGAGCATGAATGCTTACTCGGATGCAGGTGCGGAGGGGTGAGAGAAGAAGAAAAATGGAGACTGAAAGCTTGAGAATCAAGTCAGATCAGGTGGCCCAAGCTCAATTTGCTTGTGGTTCAATACCAGTCGTGTTCGTGGGTGATGGAAGCCGTACAATCAATCTACTTGAATGGGCGGCGTTGTGGTGCGAGAGAAACACTCCTCATTAGCGGAAAGACGCAAAAAAAATTTGAAACGGTCGAGACATGGTGAGATAGGAGGCCGCGATGAAAGGCTTGATCAACAGAAGAGAGACGGTGAAGAAGAAACAAGCGAGATCGGGCATCGGGTAAACAGACTACCCTGCCCCGGTTTGTGTAACGAGACGCTCTGTGAAGCGCTTGAGACCGACAGCGAGATAGAGACATATATGGAATGCTTTTTCTTGAGTTTGCAAGCGTTGAAATACATTGTATTTTACAGAAGATGCCACCTAGTTCTCTCGGCTGGGTCAAATGTACGCTCACATTACGTGACTCCTGCAACATTAAAACCGCATATAAGCAAGAATTCAGTAGAATTCACATCGTTCACGGCATCCAAAATCATAATTGAGGTTATTGTGAATCAACGAGGGAGACTCCAGGGTAGCGCATTAACGCCAAAACTTGCAAGGTTTAAGTGTGGATTGTTGGATTAGCGTTCGGATATTACCGTTCTGAGACGACACATACTTGATCATTGGTCATGACCGATGATAGGACCCATCAAAGAAGACAGGCCTCGTACACCACACAGTGAATTGAGATGTATTCGCAGGCATTCAATATTAGTGACCGGTCTCTCGATACCATAATTTTGATGTTTATCATGGCGAGATCACCAGTTATAAGATCATGCGAGATTTGATTACAGGATAATCAACCGAAAAGGCAAAGAAATCTTAGCTTGGCAATTGACATGTCTCGCAAACAGGAGACAAGTGACTTTCAGACTTGCAGTCAAGATGCAGAATCCAGCAATCGGCTTGACATAATGTAAAAATTACAAAATATTTGAATCTCAGAGGACAATGCTCATCATTATCTAACTGACTTAGATGTTTGGTGAAGTTTGCAACTTGTGTTGTGAGATGAGTCCTTCACCCTCAATGCGCATCTCATAAGATGTAGACGCTACGCCAGGATATTTTTCCATAGATGAGCGATAATGCATCATTTAATGACTGAAGAACATTTATTAATCACCAGAAAGATGAATACATATCTGCAAAGGGCATGATTCTGAGAGGATTAATTGACAAGGAGAGGCATACAATACAGATTGTTACAGTGCAGTAGTCGTCGGTTACAGTGAGTGCAGCGGTAGGTGCTGTGAATTCTACGCTAACCACAGTGGGGTTACCGTTTGATTCCGCATCCTCAACAGAGTCTCCACACCACCATCACAGCAAAGAAGCGACAGTCCATCCGCCAACAGTCCTTTACGCACTCATCCACCATGTCCGATAACTCCGCACTTGAAAAGCAGACAATACGGGAGAGGTATTTCTCAGCACCCAAGACACAGAGATCGATTGTATTGACGCATGCCACAGATGTTCCGGGTCCGGCCGAGGCAACATTGGACCTGATAGGAACCGAGACCGAATCATGGATACCCCAACTCTGTCTGAGAGAAACGGGGTAAAGAAGAGTCAGGAAGACCATCACATCGGTGATGAGCAAGGAGAACGGCGTCTCGAGTCTGACCGCGTGGCCTACGCAAAGGCCAAAAAGCTCATGTACAAGATTACCATGTCCGACAACAATGCCCGCCCAAGAATGCCACTATGGTCGCGAAATCTGGACCGTATAATCTCGAAGAAAGGCAATTCCGACGGCAAGCCCTGCGCAAACTGCAAAGGCCAAGGTCACCAAGTAGCTGGCTGCATCACGACTGTGCACGGATTCATCAACGCCTGCTTCTTCTGCGAGAAAGACGATCATCGTACCGACGACTGCGACACGTTCAAGCAGCTGTCCCTAGCGGAAAAGGTCAAGTTGTTTGTAACCATGCGGGCTGGTATGCCTGGGCTGGCACCATGGTGGAATCTCCTGTACGAGTTCCTCGAAGCAAAGGAGACAAAGGATATCCCTCTCCCGACTGGCTTCCCCTGGACAGCGAAGTTTGCGATGGAGGTGTTTGAGGGCAAACGCGGGAAGCAAGTTGGGGAGGTCCAGACGGACTTTGATACGACGAAGGATCCGAAGGTGTTGCCGGTGGACACAAAAGTCCGGTCGCTCCCTGATGTCTGGAGCTACTACTGGTTTTACGAAAATCGCCCATTCCCTCATCGCGCTCATATCCCACGCCCTTGAAGGTTATCCTGGCTGCGGTAAGGTACTGTAAATTTTCAGACCGTGGAGGGAATATGGGTAGCCAAAGGAGTGAACCTCAAAAAGAATTTGTATTTGCTGCAAACTATATAGCTGAATCAAAGCCAGTGGGGTATTATGTCAAGTAATGTGAAATTCGTTGCTTTTGTGTAGAATTAGACAAGCTCTGTTGACACCTTGGTCGGGACAGGATTTTTGGTTCCCACGCTTTTTGGGCCTGCTCCTGGTGTTTGGGAACTTATAGGGGACCTCCAATGTTTTCAGTGGACTTCAGTGACTGTTAGTGACCCGGGCTTTGGTTGTTTGGTCCTTGAGGTGGGTACGTACCTAGGTACTTCTCCCTCGCTCCCGCTTTTCCAGTCAGCTACAGTGGACTTTAGTGATCGCCAGTGAATCTAGCGCGTTAATAGTTTGGTTGTTTTACACTGGGACATTGTAGAGGGTGGTCCACTGAAAGGCGCTGTCGGCAAGCAATAACTGACGAGCAATGGTTACACAGCTTCAGTAAGGTATGTGGGGTGATGGTCATCTCTCAAAGTGTCACTAAACATCACTGTCTCTCACAAACAATAATAACGCTCTGATCTCCCACCAAGGTAAGTCGCCACAGACTGCAAATCTTAATCGATCGATCACCAACTTACTCTTCTCCAACAGTACTACGCGATGCCGAGAAAGACTACCGGTCAACAACAAAGCCAGCAGTCCGGTGCCGGCCATGGAAACATGGGCCGAGACAAGAACCAAGACTTGACCAGTATCGGTCCCTCTCTTGCCAGCAAGCATGGCATTCAAAAACGGGAGAGTGACTCTGGCATGTCAATCGTCGATTCAATGCAGCGCCGAAACTCGAATGCCGAGATCGGTCTTGTCAACACGTCTCACGGCCGCGGCCCCCAGAACCGCATGGTTACCGGTGTCCTTACCAACGAGCTCGAAGCGAGGACAGACGAACCCGATGGTAACCAGATCATCACGACTCCCCAGGCACCCTTGGACACACGTCAGGTCGCTAAGACAGCTGAGGCAGCCCCGCCAGACCGCATCGCCGAGGCCGAGCGTCGCATCGCTGAGGCCAGGCGTCGCAACCAGAGGATTGAGGCATATTCATCTCTCGGTAAGCCTCGCCGAAGCAGGGGAACCAGAACCCGAGGTGATCCGCTGCCCCGCGTCACCGAGGTGGATAGCGTGGCCGCGATTCTCTGTGCTGGGTGTGGCAGCAACACCCATACCCTGAAGGGCTGCATCACCACCATCAGTGGTGACATTCGGGGATGTGTCTTCTGCAATAACATGAGCCATGCCACCGATGCCTGCGGCCAGTTCATGGATCTCAGCATGGGGCAAAGGGTCAAGTTACTTGTCACAGATCGCGCTGGCATGCCGCCAATCCTCACTGAGGTGCCCTGGTGGGTTTGGCTGTACAAGTTCCTGACCACCCCACACACCAAGGGTCAGCCAATTCCTGACGCATTCCCCTGGCGGACGGAATTCGCCCGCGATATCCATGACGGCAAGCGGGGATCCAAGTCTGTCCAGGAGTACCAGAGTGATCTGGATCGCTCCCACGACATCCGCGTTCTGCCTCCGGATGAGCGCA
The DNA here is from genome assembly GCF_013396195.1 of Fusarium tjaetaba. Classification (NCBI taxonomy): domain Eukaryota; kingdom Fungi; phylum Ascomycota; class Sordariomycetes; order Hypocreales; family Nectriaceae; genus Fusarium; species Fusarium tjaetaba. The sequence continues at coordinate 56,165 of NW_023501257.1, forward strand.
TACAGATCATGGACGACGTGTTCTCCAACTTCTGGGATGTGGAGGGCAGGGTGTGGCCGGCTCGTCTGAATGAATTGCCGTCCTTGACCGAGGCTAACGCTGAAACGACCACCTCTGCCCATGGAAATATCAATGTAGATGCACCAGCCACAGCGGAAGTAGAGAGATACCGGGACACTATTGTCAGACTATCTATGGAGCTTTGTGAAAAGGATAAGGAGATTGAAAGCTTGAAGAAAAGATTAGCTTAAGAATATGTAAGCAGTCACAAATCGCAGGGCACATCGTGGCAACATCGAGGGCAACTCGCAGTAGGATTGTTATTTGGGATTGCCCATGATTCTCTCGCATCTGATGTACTTTCGATAAGCTGTCGGCACGGATCTCAGGAGAAGATTGTGTGCGTGTTATTTGTCTTGGGAGAATCAAAGCGTCTCCAGGGGACGGCAACAAAGGGTTGCAAAATGTGTCTGAGTCGTCGATCACGGCCCCGGTCGCGCTGTCAGTGGCGTTGAGGCGATGGGTAACATGGGGAGTATCGTCGGTATCGCTAGCTTTTGCAGTCATCGTCTGCATGTTGTGGTGTTTCTCTTGTATGATAGCATTTGTTCCGGGGGTATGCCTTTCCGATATTCCCCTTTGCCAATACTTTCGGCGTCGCCAAAAGGCAGCCCTCAACTGATTCTTCCGTTCCAGTCGACATTGTGGAAGATGCAGTACCCGCTTGGAACGGACTTCGCGGAAGGGTTGGTGCACTGGAACTGTGATGTCTTAGTAACAACCTACATATATGTGAAGTTTGACTTACTGGCTAATATCAGCCGCCGCTTTGCTTCCACGACCTGACCTTATCGACATGCACTGCAACTCAATTGAACCTGATGGAAATCGAATCCTTTATTGACCATGCGAGGACTTGATGTTTCGACAGCTGTATACTCCTCCCTTTGTACAACGCTCCTGTGCTTAGGAGAGGATGATACGGGACACTCGGTTGCGCCGAATGCTTCCACTGAGCCAGGATCTACCCTAGTTCGGTTCTTCTCTATATACAGATATTGTCCCGATCGAGGGATATATCTAGTCATTGCCGTTCTTGGCCGAAAAGGCGTCGAACCAGGACAGTCCATCATCGATCGAAAAAAGAGCCCAGGTATTGCGCGCAAGGGTAGTACGAGCAAACAGCGTATTGCTGTCGCTGCCCTCTCGTCGCACCCAGTCCTCGATCAACAGCGGAACTTCCAGACGGGGTTGAGTCAGAATGGCATGGATTTCAGGAACCGACTTATCCATGTTCTCCCTGTTCAGCCTTGCATCGGCGACGGCCTTATCTGAGTCATTGGTAATGTCTTCCCAAGCATCAATGAGGCGCGGGACGGTGTCAAAGGCCGCCCACTCCCCCTTACTAACCACCCACCGGAAGCGGAATGGAGATAGTCAACCAAGCGGACAGAGCTTCCTCTGTACGTATCCTCATGCCACATGGCGACTCTCAACCAGGTTGATCTTACCCAAACCCACAACGCCATGTCTTCTCCATTGATGGGACGGGACTGACCACCAGGGACACGGGGTAACCATCCTTGACCCTCCAGCAAATGACGATGTCCGGATCGATAAGCTTGTTCGTCGCGATTCTGTGAAAGTCGTGACGAACAAGGTCATGAAAACCAAGACAGCCTGAAAGGACCAACTCAAAGGGGCCAGTAAGCGGGTCAGGACGAGTTTTGTTGATGACCCACCACCAGAGTATCTCACAAAGGTCCGCATCTGGGAGTGGGCAGACATCCACCTTATCCCAGTTGTGGACCCCCCAGTCCTCACGAACTAGGAGAGGCTCTTCTGGATCGTCATAAGGATCGATCCAAGTCGTCTCCTCTTGTTTAGCTCAGTCGAGAATTACTGGCACGATGTTGAACTTGACAATTGTATTTCTGTGCTGCTCATTCTAAGCGCCTCTCTCATCACACCGTAACTTGTATGAGCTTCCCTTTGACAGCCAACTCCCGATCTCCTTCTGTCCAGATCTTCGCCTCTCAGGTCGGCCCATCTGTGTCTCCGTATGATACTACATTACTGGGTGGACTGCAGCCAGGTTAGCATCTGAAGGAGTGGTGGTCTCAAGAGCCTTTTCGATAGCAGACTTCTGGGATGATACCTTTTTCGCTTGGCAGACTTTCGACTCTGGCAGAATGAGATGTATAGAGAGCCAAGGCATCACCAGGCACGGGGTTTCGCCTCCTCGAAGAGTCCATCAACGACAGTGGCAGCAGGAATCCAGTTTTCTTGGCCTTCGGCAGCCTCTAGGGAGTTGGTTTCTCCGCGATCTCCGTCATTCCCGGCATGCGACCTTTGACGGAGCCAATCTCTGTAGGTCGCAGAGACTTGGATTGTCGCATACCGTTTCTTGGGCAAGGTCTTTGGCCAAGGCCATTCACTAGCCTTGGTCAGAAGCTCCTTGCGTTTGACTGAATGCTGTTAGTTCAAGTTACAGGTATGGAGGAGGATACCTCTTACGAAAGTTGTCCCAGACAAGGGCATCCACATGATACTCAAAGTATTCCTGGCTGGTAGAGGTGTACCACTGCTTATACAAGAACCGGCAATACAAGTCAACACACTTCTCGCGAGTCCTTGCAACCTCGGCACTGTCCCAGATACCAAGGTGCATAAAAAATGCCTTCATATGGGCCCGCCGGGCACCGAGGCTGAGGGGATTAACCGCTTTGTGGTCGAAAGAGGTAGAAGCCATTGTGTACATGTGTGTGTGTTTGTGTGCTGTGTTGTTGGATGATGAAAGAAAACAGAAATTTTTTTGGAAACTCAGAGTTAAAGGCAATATGTGGTTGCTGGCAGTTTGCATCTCTGATCCACGGGGGTATTTGTTTTGGGAAGAAAGCCGCCTCAGATAAGCACTTGTTGCAAGCCCCCGTTTTAATCTTGGGTTACAAGGATGCTGTTCGCAATTGGCCTTGACATGGTGAGCTCTGTGGTCAATGCCGCACTCCAGATAACCGGGTCGGCTTTCAATGGGCTTCAGTGAACTTCAGTGGAGTGGTCGCCTGTTGGGGTTTTTGGACATTTCAACTCTCAGGTACGTACCTTGCTCCACTCACACCTCAAGTCGGGGTTGGGTTGATTTGAGGGATCAGCTTTAGTGACCTTCAGTGGGCTTTAGTGATTGTTAGTGGATTCGGTGCCTATTGGGGGGTTTGATTGTTGGCCCAGAGGTCGGTACGTACCTTTTTTCTGTCCCCGTTGGGCTCGGCACGGTCCTTTTGTGCCAAACCAGGGTACGTACCGGTGCTTGACTGAAGTGGTTTCCTCAGCTTTCAGTGGTCTTTAGCGATTGTTAGTGGACTCAGCGCCTCTTAGAGCCTTTTCCTCTGACCCTCGCACCAGGTACGTACCTTTCCATATCATCCCTCTCAGCTTCGTCGGCCAATGCAGTGCTACTACCTAATGACCCCGAGTCTTTGTCCAACGGCAACCCAGCACAAAGGCCAAGACTGATTGAACGAGATCCCAAGTACACGGTTGGCACAGGTTGCTCTTGGCCGGCCTGAGTAAACTTGAAGAACCTTTCTCTTGGCTGTCAATGAATGAATGTGTTCTTCAACTGATCCAAGGCCGCGTCAAGCCAACCCGTACGATATGCATGACGGGGCGCATCCAACCTATCGTAAATTGGAAAGAATATAAAGTGGTGGGCTTTAATAGACTCTAACAGTCAGATATGGCTCCAAGAGTCAAGGCAGCGTGGTTAAGTCGACGCAAGAGGTTGATCGTGACTTACAGCACCGTACCACTTGTCGACAATACAAATCCGCCTAACTCTTCGAGAATCTTAAAAAGCCAAGTTTCAAGACGAAAAGAACAATGGCAAGATCCTTAAGCATTGCAGTTACATCTCAGGGCTATTGTTGCCACCAGTGTCACTGTTCTTTGATCAATACGACCCCAGACTTGGCTAACTCACCCCATGCCCCTCTTAGTACCCAGGATTGGAAGCTCAGTGAAGTCCAATCTACTTTTTGCAACAACATTCAGTCTCCCACGCCACTTCAACCATGCCAACCGTTATTCCCTCCTACGAGTACCCAGAAGCATCCCTAGTGGACACATTCGACCGCGACGCCCGAATCCAATATTTCTTCGATGTGGCGACGTACTTTGGGGCACTGGACCACCAAGTCCTTCAAGTGACCAGGGAGAGTTGCACACAGCGAGTATGCAGCGACTTCCATCGAATGGATGAATGGATCGTAGACGACGCAACCTTCCATTACACCCTGGAGTCTGCAATTTGGGAAATGTTCTGTAGGTGCAAGACGTGCCTAGATTGGTGAAGCTGTCGCTGATCTACTGTCAGTTCGCCACCTTGGAGACGAAGCGCCCGAGTTCCCCTGGACCTTGGACCATTTTCCACTTCGCGCGTACAATGTACCGGACATCTATCGAGAATGGCGTATAGCCAATGGACTGAAGGTTGCGTGTTCTATGTCTCCCTCTCCCACTCGTTCAGAGGACGGCAGTTAGAATGGCAGTGAGAATGGTCTTGGGCGATTTCAGCTAGTCGCAACAAGACGAGGAATGGTAGCCGCAGACCAGTTGAGATACAAATAAAACGTCTATGCCTACTCTTTACGTTTTCATGAAATCAAAGGCGACGTATAAACTCGAATAACCTTTCCTGACTGGAATGCCCCAGCGTAGTGTACGTGTTTAGTACGGAATTTGAGGTCTATGGGTTAGCTTGCTTGGAAGGTCGGTTTGCTTCGTTCACAAGAGATGAAGATTGTCGTCAGGGTGCCCAGATATACTTAGTGGTTTGGGGTTGTTAATCAGGAGTTATGAAGTCAATGGGAGGCAATTCACAATATAGCTCACAATCGATAAATGGAGCCTTTGATGAACAGAATTTAGATGATAGCGGCACGACTACGTAAAAAAAACACTCGGCTAACCCTGCTAATGCCATTGGCTTCCATTTTCCCAATTTACCTAGGGTATCTTCCTGTCTTTCTAGACAGAGACGGGTGGCCGTAAACAATAACGAGCGATTCCACAGCAAGACTGCAGATGCACGGCAGTAAGCCATGTATGAAATGCTCACAGTACTAGAGAATGTTCGCTTGATTTTGAGGTTTTGTTGCTGGAAAACGATGGGTTAGCTTGTAGTCCTTGCCGTGACTCTGATGGAAAAGGGTTGAAGACGTACCACATGACCTCAGTGTTTACAGTCACTGATCGCTTGACTCGGCGCTTTCAACCCAGCCTCGAACGTTGGCAGGACACCACAGGTTGGTGTAAACACCATTGATCGTGCGGGTACTCTCATCCACCGGCAGAAGTGATCGATCAAAATCCTTGTCAAACACATCTTGAAGTCTTTTGACGTATCGTCCACCTTCTCGCGAGTTGACCTCGTTGGTGAATTTCTCTGACCATGGAAACCCAGAAAGAATCTTGTTCCCAGACACGGGGTCCTTCATCCATCGATGAAGATAATCCCACCAAGGAAAGCCCTTGCCCAGCGGGGGAAGGCCAGCGCGATCCGCGACAAGCACCTGAACTTGCTGCGTAAGGTCCATTCTGGTGAACATCGGGCAGCCGCCGATATAGTGTTGGGAGCTGGCGCATAAGGGGCATTCACTGACAAAGCAAACATCAAGGAGCCTGAGGCACATGATTGTTGGGTGGGTATCGCTATTGCAGACCTCGCAGCGGGTGATTTGCATTATCGTAAGAGGCTGGCTTAGTATATCGATGAACAGTACCCTCACCATGCAATCGTTGATCCCCAGAAAGCGATACTCTTGCCATTGCCGGTCAATTTTTCGGAGGAACTGCAAGATGTAATCCTCACAAGGGTCTGCACCGCAGTCGGAGCAAATTCCACTGACAATGCTTTCAGTGCCAAATCTGCTTGCGATGAAAGTGAGGCAGGTGACATCGTTTCTCATAACTCTCCCTCGAATTCGATGGACCCAGGGGTGGCAGGTACTGTTGCTACCTGAAGGCATGGTGAGTCCTTCAGGCAACCATCGAATGTTAGTGGCTGATGGGTGATGGGTGAACTCTTTCTCGGTATTTGGGTAGTGAGGGGCAATAGATGATGTGGCTTTCAGAGATGTATGGGGGTGAAGCTGTGTCAAACGATGCGAGGAAGCGATTGACGGCGTATGTCTGGGAGGCGTAAAAAGCACAGAACTTCAGACATCTTCCACCAGACCAAAGAAAGCTAGCGCGATTCACTGACTCTTGGCCCCTCCGTGAGTGTTGCTTTTCTCGCTCGCTTGTGATTTGCTCTTCTTTTTGAGCTCTCTCCCCTCGGGGGCACCCTTCGTGTAACCACACCCGCCCCGCTTCTTCGAGGCGACCTGCAGCCTGCTTCAAAACATCTCTCCGCTCGTGGGTTTTTCGGCTTCATCATCTCACCTCCAAAGGCCTGCTTCCGCATCACAAGCACCCACAACAAACATGGCGACACCTCATCGCCGCCAAATCCTCTGTAGCATGATCCTCGGTGAGGCCAGCGATGAGGGATTGAAGCATACTCAGCTTCACTCATCGCGCAATATCATCATCAGTCTGAACACCAAAGGGATTCGACTTTCATTCCCTCGCAGCACTGATCGGAGCACCTGGGGCTGGTATTCCGCTGATTATGCAACGACAGACTCGGCCTTTCATCACGTCACCATGGAACTTCCCCCAGGGGGTTTCACCGCGACTCATAGCGAGCTTACCAAAGACGGTGAACAGCTTTTAGGTCTTGATGGCGAATTGAGCGAATACCGACGTGTAGAGCTACAGATCTCGCCTCATTCCAAGACTACAGTCATTGGCTTTGGCCTCCCATTTCATGGAGAAAACGGACATGTCGACAAATGGGTCAACAAACACACTCCGATCGCTGGGGTCGCCTCCTTACCAGAGATTCTCCAGAGGAAAAGCTTTAGTCTTATCGTCAAGGCCAGCAAGGATGACATGGACGATGTGATCGGCGCCATGAATCAGCGGTGCAAACCCAGTGGCTATGGATACGGCACTCAGTAAGTCTTGCTTACCATCTTCCTCACATCATCTAACCTGTGCAGTCACGGATGGAATTGGGATCGCTACAATAAACAGATTCCCGCAATGAGAGGCATGCTATTCCCCGAAACAACCCGCTTCAAAGACCAGAATGAAAGAGACACTGCTTGGACTCAGATCCACGTTCAAGATGTTTGGGACTTTCACCACGACCTGGAACATGTCAACGACGTTGAGATGCCGGCGCTCATCTAGAAGATTGGCAACGAATCCATCAAACGTGCAGCCAGATTCTTGTGTCTGCTGGAACCCCCCAAAAAGAATTTCGTGAGTACTTTGACCCAGCCCATGGCCAAACTAACGTCCCAGGAAAACCGGCATTGGCGTGCTGTCCACCGCGCACTGAAGGGATCCTACACGAAGCTGCAGGTCGAGTTCTTACCCAACGCGTCCCGACGCCGTGTTGTGTGGGACGCGTCGCCAGTGATTTATGGCGATTCCGAACTCCCCAAAGATATTGATTCATACGACCAGATTCCACTCATCCTGTTGCGCCCGCACGAAGGCGACGACGGACACGAATTTTCGCCCATCGCCTACGATAAGTACGAAAGAGACAATGAAAGCCAAGACCGGGATTTAGTGCAACTCATCTGCGAGTCCAACGCGTACGGGGAGGAGCTTCGAGTGCATGCCATCAATCGTCTGAGCGACCCAGAGGTCTGGCCAGTCGTGAAAGACAGTCTCGCCTCCAACAGCAAGACCATATTCAACGAGCTTCTGATCGGCAACGGACTATGGAACCTTCATCGCTCGGGAGCCAATGTCACCTTGACTCAGTTCGACCTTTTCAAGGATGTGCCCGTCGAGATTCGGGATGCCTGCCTTGGCTCTGTATTCGAAGCTGATCGAAGCAAGGTTCGGCAGTACTTCAGCAAACTCCATTTCGGCCTGGGAATTGTCTCTGGACCTCCTGGTACTGGAAAGTCGACACTGGCCTCGGCCATCACAGTTCTCATGTGCCTCAATCCGACCATCAAGCACGTATATCTGAGCGCCGCTTCAAATGAAGCAACCGACAATATCCTCGACCGCACCAATGCTCTCGCCAAGACTATCATTAAGAATCTCACCGCCGATGGTGTCTCCGTCTCTCAGCTGATGGTGGTCCGGGGATACAGACTCAAAGACGAGCAGGAGAAGTGTCTTCGAGCTTTGGCCGGACTTCATTTCAAGCCTGGCACGCGAAGCTCGTCGGCGTGGAGGTTCGAGAACTCTCTGTGCTGGTGGACGCTGCGGGTTTTGGGTTCAAGGATTGTCCCCGAATTGACTTGCGACGACAGCGGTGAACTTTGGGAGCTCCACCAGAGACTCAAGGGGCTCGTCGCCAAGCAGCCCAGGATTTCCGAGTTCGCGGGTCTTGTGAAATTTGCAGAGGAGCGCGATCCGGAGACGAAGCGCAGACTGTACAGGACTGGCCATTACGAGAAATCCCTCCGCAATCTGATGGGCCTGGTCATCAAATGCTCCAACGTCGTGGCTACGACTCCTGCGACATCCAACTCTTTCCTCTACAGATCATACAACTCTGAAGTGGCTCGCGGCGTCATCTTTGATGAGGCTGCCACACTGTTCTGCTCCGATGGTTTGTTGGTTCTCGGCAATACTCCTCGACCTATGATCCTCTTCGGCGACACCAACCAGCTTGCCCCCGTGCTCCCAACGGCGATGGAGTTGCTCCACACTGGGAAGGACAGACGCGACAAGACTGAGGAGGAGAAGAAATTTCCGACCAACAGGTTTGCGCTCTTTTACCGCATCTCCTGGTTCCATCTGTTCATTCGACTCGGATGGCCTGTGTTCAATCTCTACCGCCAACACCGAATGGCGCAGGGTCTCTTTGACCTCTCCCTGAGAACAGTCTACCCGCATCTGGTCTCCCATTTTGAGTACAGCCCGTATTGTCAAGTGAAGAACTTTCCGATCGGATCGCAAGTCGAGACCTACCTCCGACTTGAGCATCGCATTCCTTCAGCTGGTGAAGATCGGATCCACCCTGTCTTTTTCGACTGTCTCAACTGCCCATGCAGAAACTACCCTCACAAAGCGACACGCTTCAATCCCCGACAAGCAGATCTCATCGCTGAGTTTCTGGTCAAGATGATTGAAGAACTCTCGCTCAACCCCGCTGACATTGCCGTCATCACCTACTACCGAGCCAACCTTGCGGCAATCAGGAAGCGATTCAGAGAGGACGACATACTCAAGGATGTCACGCCTTCAACTGTCAACACGTTCCAAGGACGGGAAGCCCAGATTGTGGTTCTGGCCTTGTGTGTCACCCACGAGACCGGGCCATCGTTTGTCGCAGAGCACCGAAGTCTCAACGTTGCACTGACCCGGCAAAAGTCAAGTCTCTTGATCTTTGGAGACATTAAAACCACAAGCACGAAATTCCGACGCCTGCAGGAAAAAGACGATGCTGATGATGGGCTGCAGAAGCCTGACGCGACAATGTTTGACAATGTGCTGCGCACTCTGGCGGCCAGCAGGCGGGTTGTGACACTGCATGGTAACCCGGAGATCGACCCAGACGAGGAGTGGAAGAAGCTAAACAGACAACCCGAGTTTCTTGGGTGAGTAGGGTGGAGGATTCGTTTGGTACATGTTTCACGGTGTACTCAAAACTCTTCGCCACAGCCGACGAGTGGTTCAGCTTGAGGGAAACATGGGATTAATCACGGTGGTACTGGGAGGGTATGGAGAGGAAGAAGAAGTGATGGATGGCAGAGAAGAAGATGTTGGAGTTCGAAGTGAGGTATGAAGGGCAGGAGGTAATGGGATGTGAAGGGAGAACTATATGTTGAAGATCAATGTGACCCAGTTTGTCTAAGATATGATAGCTCTTACAAGTCCTCACTATTCATCGAATCTTGTAACAAATTACCCAAAGCTTTTTATCTTCTATTTCTCAAAAAATCCGCCATCCTCGTCCGTCCAAAGCAGCGTAATCACCGATGGAGAACCATGGGTTGAGCCTTCCTCCTCCGAAACAAAGATTCCCCGTTTCGGACACGAACCCCCATCTTATTGGACCGACACCGTAGACACCTGCTTCGTGAGGAAGGACACGTGGATCGGTACCAAACTCTAATCCGGCAAGAATTGGACAGTAAGGGGGCGTGGTAGAATGCGTCGCAGCTCAGGGGGTGGCGGTTTTGGTGGCTGGGACTCTATCTTGGCAGCCGAGCCATACCTCTTGTTTCGGGAGAGGCGCAGATTGAGTTCTGACGGCGGAAGTGGGGGATTTGAGCAAAGCTCGTCCCCTCTGCGTGCGCTAGAGGAGGAGCGGGAAGTTCTGCGCTATCTTGGCTCGGGCCCAGCGACTACGCGCATCACGCGACTCTAGAAGCGGGTTCGGGTCGGTGGGGCAGAAAGGTAATGGTATTCGGTCGTGTTCGTAGGGATACTTGCATTAGCTTGGGCGCCAGCTTCAAGAGCGAGGGTGCGGAAGTAACCTGTCACAACTTTAGCGAGATTCATTGTTGTGACGTGGACAAGGCGACCTAGAATGCGATGCAACCAAAGTCCTGGCTTTCTGGCGGCTCGACTATATAGGCGTCTGAGGTACTCGCTGTCTAAGATTGCTTGCTCGGTTCAAACTTCTGATGCTGGTCGTGGTGCTGGCTCGCTTGAACGGCTAAAGCTTTGTTGGGGAATAATCGCGTGACTGTTGGTTGCGCCTCAGCAGGGATCTTTCAATGAAACAACTCATCTGGACTCAACGAATTGTGGAGACGAGGGCGGTTGTGAAGACGACTCTCGCACTGTGACCGGACTCTGGCTGGAGTAGAAGTGAACCTCTAATTTAAGGGGCTAACAAGACCCCTCACCAAGCGATACTGACAGGTGCGTTCCACTCCTTTCTCGAGAAGAAGAATATTTCCAGAGTAAATTAGCATTCCCAAGATTAATCAATGTTTCTAAAAATAATCATAAGCCCTAAAATTGATCATCACAACCCGCAAAGCTATTAGCAGTAAATCTGCAAGCTCTTTCGGGGGACTCTTCCTTGCAATCACCGGGGGAACCCTCAACGTAGACGCCTAGCCAAACACTCGCAAAGTACAAACACTGACATGATGCATCTACAGTCGCGGAGAAAGATATGCATTTTGCATTCCTATTTTCATCTTTTACGCAGTCGAAATATACTACAATTGCAGCTGGACGAAAGATAACTAACCATCTCAAAAGTCGCTGTCAGAAACAAGATACTCTCTTGCCCTGGACTTCTGTCTCACAACGAGTGCGTAGTGACTTTAGAAATAATCTTACGCCAAGCTACATTTGCTACTAGTATAGTCTCAATTATAAAGATTTAGGTAGCTTTAGGATGAACTTAAATGGCTTTTCCTGTTCTTCCGCATCTCCATGAGTTACACACGCAAACAGTTCTCCCGACCAACACCTCTGAACAGGCAGGCGGATCAGACATGAACCATCCCCGGAGAAAGCGAGATATCCAAATCAGTGAAGAAGGACTAGCTTCGTTTAGGTGAGGACCTCTCTACGAGTTCCTTAGCCTCTGAACTGCTGCCATGGTCAAGAATTCGGCGTATTCTTGAACATACCCAAAATGGATTGCGCGCCTTCCAAAAGACAAATACCACGTGCGAACAACATAAGCTTATTGTCGGAGGACCAATTGCCGAGAGCGTGGTGGCCAAATCAGGAATGTGTACATCGCGACTGTCGCTGGAATGGCAAGAGGGACCTGCCATTCCGTGTTGTGTTGGGTGACAGAGTGTAATGTTCTGAAACTGTTTTCGAAGACAGGCTTATGGGAAGCGCGAGCAAATAAAAAAGCCTTTGGGGAGTCTTCTCTTTGCAGAACAGTATTTGAATCGCGAATCGTGTATCCCGCCCCGTCGGCATGACAGTCAGGGATGCCCTCATCTCTGCGGGCTCCGTCCTGCTCCACTTGCACCGGCACTTCTACCAAAGCACCACGAGCTTTCGAGGGCCGTCTACGGATAGAGAGTCTCTTTTAAGAGAGTGATTCGAAGGTTGGGGATGAAGGATGCACGGTATTGGCGTAGTGGCGCGGATGCTGGGTCGGGGTGCAACTTCTTGGTGATAATATGGCGCAATTATCTCTCATGAGTCGTTCGAGCCTTTTCTAAAAACCTGAGTGCGATCGCATGTAATCGGACGAAACGCTCATCTTTGGTATCTTGGCAACGCGGAAGGGCTGTAACATGGGGATCACGGCAGGATATCGACTTGGATCGAATAACATAAGCAGGTCTTTGCCTTTGACGGGAGGGAAAGGGGTCTGAGATTGATCCCGGCTGAGGCTCATTTCGTCTTGAGCCCAACGAGGTTGCGATTGGGGTGTTATGGCCACGGAGCTTTGCGATTTTCGGTATTTTTCATGGGCAAGGTCGGCGTCGGAGTTCTCTTGAGGGACGGTTCGGAGGTAATTTTGCGAGGTTGGATGTTGCTATTGAATGGCATGTCAGCGGGATTACTTGTTGAAATTCTCGTGAGCTCAATACTGCACGTCCGCCAAACCGAGCGCAAAAATCAGAGACCCCTTGCCTTTGGGCCCTTGGTGATACGGAGGAAGTTTCAAGCTGGGGGCATGCACTGAAATTCGACATCAGCTTGGAACATCCAGGGTGCCGCCGGCTTAGGTAGTTGGGAAAGGTCCAAAGCGCCAGTTTTCGGTGCCCGATTCCGTCCGAGGTTGATCACGTTCCTGATTTGGGCTTCTTCAAATCTTCGGTGCTTCGCCCTTCGGGGCATCTTCAACGATGGGGGAGTTTCATTGAGGCACGGAAGCTAGAGGGACGCCCGAAATGTCGGAGCATGCGACGTTTGGGAAAGCTTTCTGATGTAGGTTTGGGGCAGTTTTCGGCTGAGATCGATTTCGAGAGGAAGCCTGTAACGCGGCTTGGTTTTTGGGTTCGGGAAACTTGGCTGTAGAAGGCTTCAGGGCTTGGATCTTGTCTTCACTGTCTCGGTATGATCAGTAGTTGCAATTAGATGGCTTGGATGATAAAACTCCCGCTCATAACTTGACACCAGGGACATCCGCCAATTCCATGGGGACTGGGATCTTTTCATGAGAGATTTGCTGATCCTCTACAAGAAATTCAAGATCTCATTGTTGAAGCTGCGTGCCGGTCGGTCGAAGGAGCGGTCGGGAAGGGGATGTTGCTGATGCAGTAGCGGAGTGAGCAATGAAAAGAGAAGGTGTCTGGTTTAGTCTCGTTTTCATCAGGAGAGTTCAGACGGTCGGGCGACATGACAATTCGGCAAACTGGAACAGAGGTCCTGCTGAAGAGTAAGAAAGAGCTTCAAGCGGATTGAGAATCGTGTCGAGATGGGCGCGTTACTGATCATGGGCCGCAAGAGCTGGAGCGACATTGGAAGCCTATGGTGATGGCACCAAGTGAATGAGAGGATGAGAGATCAATTGGCCTTTGAAGAGCTGGGTAGGCGCTTTTGCGCACAACTTACCGCAAGCCTCTCACATAAGTCATCCGCGGCTCAAGAATGGATGAGAAATCTCACTGTGGAGAGCACGATTTGTAGTCAGATGCATGAACTGGCCAGTCGCTCGTCACAAGATTCCCTCCATCATTTTTGCTAGAAGTATAGGAGCAGAATTTGAGGTCTAGGGCACGATCTGTCCAGATTTGACCTCACTCCTTGTCTTGGCAGCGATGTTGAGATGCGTGTCGTGAGAGTGCGGAAGTCGTCAACGTTTCTGTAGTCCTATGATGCGATTTCGTATCTTGAAGCTGATGTTGGATCCTGGAATGAGTGGTCGAGCGGAGGCGACCATCTGAAGAGGACGAGACGGCCTCTTCATCCTCGCAGCGAAGGTCACTTCTGGTACTCAAGGCCTCGTCGTCGGCAATGCACTGGAGATCGAGTCGGCTGCTTCGTCCTGGGAGTGTGTTTATTGATGCGCGTCCGATCCGAGCATGCTGCGGCCAGTCAGGTCCCTGTTGGGCTCTTCCAGATGGGATTGGAGGTCTCAAAGTCGCCTTATCGTGTGTATCACAATGTATTGGGGTTCGATTGAGCGGAAACGGACTGACGACGGGGCGATTGGCGAGTCTCATCTCTCATATCCAGTCGGGAACATCTTATCCAGTCGTGGTAGAGTTTGTTGAAGCATAACCTTGTTTCGCCTGAGTCGCTTGATGCAATTTACCGTGGCAATCGCCTTTGTTCGGAATGTTCAGTCCCGACGCCTGCGTATCTCTTGGTCAGCGATTGTGAGCGGCATGCAAGGATCACATACCCTTGACGTTTTCCTTTTACGATTTCTGCTCCTCTGACAGTTCAAAGTCTCATGATTTCCTTGCTAGCCCGTTGGTTTGTTGGATGTCTTCACTTGCTTATGATCGGCGGCCGCACGTAGACTGACCTCGACTCTGTCCGGAACGCTGAGGCTGGTGATCGCTGGTCATGGGCTTTTCGGGTGGAAGTGATTCCTGCGCTTGTGCGCTCTAGAGAATCGGTCGGCGTTTGGTTTCCCTTCAGGATCAGGGACTGCACGGGGGAAGCTGATTGTGCGATGGCAGCCAACGTCGGCTTCGTCTGTTGCGCCACAGTGATGGTGATCACATTGTCGCGCTTCATCAAACTCGGTTGATTTTCTTGCGCGCTGGATCTGTGCAATTAGCGCTGTTATCACAGGGACGGTTGGGAGACGTGTTCGAAACATGAGTCGATGTGTGAGGATCGCAAGCTTGAAATGCAGGTGCGAACTTGCCTTGCCCAAGCTTGCTTTGAGACCGTGGTTCGCCTTGGGCAACAAATTGTGGGTCCAGATCTGGGATCTCGGTTAAGTGCGGCTCTGTAACGATACAGGGTAATAGAACATTTCACTCAAAGATCTCTATCACTTTTCTATTTTTACATTTACATGTAATCTCCAGCTGAGAAAAGGTTTCATTACTATCCACTGAGTGTCGATGCGTGTGTTAATTTAGCGAGGTGTTCTTGACTTGTTCACAAATGTTCTTTCACGACCTCCATCTGTAGTCACACCCAATTCGAGACCTCAGGAATACGATAAAGGTCCATCTCATACGATTAAAAATGCACCGCCAAACCGTCGATCCATTGAGTATGAGTAATCTCATCTGGCTCAAAATATATTCAACTTCCTTTTCTGCCTCCCGGACCAACTTTGAACAAGGACATGCTTCTATTCTCCCGATATCAACTTGACAGTCGCTGTGGATCAGCGTTCATCTTGTTCCTGGACTTGCAAAAACACTATTCGGCTCCCCTGGAACAACCGTGAACCTCCAGAACTTCCAATGCTGTCCGAGTCCCCAACTCAGGGCTGAACAAGTCCCAGTGTGTAGTGGTACAAAACCGCCCCAACCAATGAAGTGCCAGTGTTTCATGCAGGAACTCGTCTGCCCTGCCACTGCCAGACCATTCCCAAGCTGATTCAATGAGTGCAAACATGCAGGCTCCACAAGTCTCGCTTAAACCGCCACCAGTTGTGACCGTCGTCTTGAGTTTCCATCTTCTTCACTATTCTTCACTCTCCTTCATCTTGACTATTCATCTTGACTCTTCATCTCTTGGATCCTTCTTCCACTCCCGTCATCTTGGACTTATTTCCTTGGATCATCTTGCTCTTTGATAACAGTCTCGCACTCCACAAAAACACTCCCACCTACATCACGCAGGTCAGTTCACATCTTCTGTTCTGTTCCCCGCTAACTTCAAACAACAGAAATGCCTTCTCTGACCGACCAAGAGCTCCGCGCTCTTCACGACCGCATCGAGTCCCTCCAAAAGGAACTCGAAGAGGCCAAGAGCTACGCCGCGGTCCTTGAGTCCAACTTGAAGACTGCCCGAAAGTCTGATCCCAATGCTGGCAACCCTGGAGATGCCAAGGACGATCTCAAAGAGGGCGAGACCCGTGTTGAGATGTGTGAGATTGGGGGCGAACGTTTCGTCAAGTGGACGACAGGTCCGGCTTTCTTCCCTGCCGACTACTTCGCTCGTAAGATGAACACGGATGTCGAGTCGCTCTGGGCGGCGAACGGACCGGGGAGTCCTGAGGTACGTTGACCCTTCTAATCTGATACCAATCTAACTTTAAAAGGCCAACACCGACGACAAGTCTGAGAAGAGCGAGTGGGAGATTGTCTAACCATGACGTTGAATCGCAAGATGGATATCGGGTGTTTTGTGTGAATGGCGGAACTGAGACTCGACAGCAATGTAACCGACGAACTTGCTCAGCGATGGTGTATCCAGTTGAATACTTTGTCTTTGTTTAGTCCCATGTCACTTTAGCCATTGATAGATCGATCATCAGGACGGTCGTTGAACTGAAGCCTTATAGTTCAGTTTCCCTCATAAATTCAGAGTGACGACTAATCGCGGAATAATTTGCCACGGTGAAGTAGGTCTGGACCTGAATTTATTGAAGCTGGCATAGCCCTCTGCACGAAAGGTTTCACGGGAGATACCAATCCTCATTTCAAGAGCCTGGACTACGAATCCTGCAACTCCCGTCTCACTTCAGTCTTCAGCCTGTCCAATCTGCAATCTCTTTGCATGCTTCATCACATCAGCCAACGCCGCTTTCAATCGCCAAGTTTCTTACCGCATGTTTATTGCCCCTTATAGAGGTCCCGCCATGATCGTCGTTCGTTCGGGAAAAATCGGTCTTCATAATGCTTCAGAGCCTGTTTCAGCTCTTCGATTTGCTTATCCTTTTTTTCGCTTTCCTCCTTCAAGACTTTGTATTCCTTCTCAAGATTGTTGAATGATGTCTCGTAGTGTTCACGTTCGTCCTTGGCCTGAAGGGCTGCTGTGCGGGCTTGGTCCAGCTCAGATCGTACCGCCTTGAACTCTGCCTTGACCTCCGCCATGGACTCCTCGATGGTGTCTAAGAATTCCTGACTGTTTGACCAGGACATTTTTCCGGTATTGGGAGAAACGGAGCCTCCCTGCATTAACATCGCGTCTGGCGATCGGGTCCTGTCACGTGAATATCAGCAAGCGTTTCATCTGTCCAATAAGCTACATACTTGTATACTGGTATAATTAATGAAGAAAGAAAAAGTAAAGTAAACAATAGAAGTCAAAGAAGCACTTTCGAGTTGCAGCTTACTCTGGTTTATTGCTTGTCACGTGTGGATTGCACTCTAGGTTCTCTCTGCCGGAATAAGCTCTCACCTATACTCGGTATGCCCATCAGGCCAAGCAGGGCGTGCCGAACTATATATAATATAAAGACCAGCCTTAGGGCGTATAATAAGATTCATTGGTCATCATAAAAGCTTCTATTGAAAAGCTTGTATCAGGGGGAAAAATATAATGTTGTTATTTGTCAACTGTGTTCGCAGCCTAAACCTTAACCTTATGGGCAGTCATCCCATAGTGTGTTACAGCCACAATCTTTACTGTTACGCCAATTTTGAGGGCACTCATACCCGCACAGCCGGCTGTGCG